>NW_027442224.1:300000-377238 GCF_048569485.1 Anomaloglossus baeobatrachus
AAAGAGATGGTCAATGTTCCTTTATTGTAGCTTGTGTCTACGCGTTTCAGGAGCTCTGCTCCCTTCATCAGGACATACAGCACAAAAAAAACATATCTCATAGAGATATGTTTTTTTTGTGCTGTATGTCCTGATGAAGGGAGCAGAGCTCCTGAAACGCGTAGACACAAGCTACAATAAAGGAACATTGACCATCTCTTTGTCCTCCTTCCTGATGAACAGCGCGGCATAAACCCCTTCTCTATTGTTCTCTGCTATTAACTACGGGGGCTGCAGCAGATTTCATCTCTACAACATAAGCTTTCATAGTAGTTGTGACTGTCACAACTACTTGAGGTGAGTACATTCCCTCTATTTTCCCCGGATATATACCGGGTAAGACCCTATTGCGCTTTTTCTCTCCACAGTTTACTTCACAGACACTAAGCTAAAACTGAGCTTGCCTGGCCCAGCCAAGGAGTGTATACTGCAGAGGAGGAGCTATGCTTTTGCATCTACTTAGTGTTCTCCTATGGATAGGCAGCATAACACCCATGGTCCTGTGTCCCCCAATGAGGCGTCAGAGAAATAAATAAATTAAAAAAATGGCGTAGGGTCGTCCCAACAAGGACAAGGCATACAGCTGTAGGCAGCCCCCTTTTTTGCATGTTATCGTGGCTGTGTATCAAAATAAAAAGGAACCGCAAGCAGCTTTTAAAAATAAAAAATATTTAAATAAATATTTTTTAAAAAATGGTCTGCGGTCCTCCCCTCTCTCCCATTTTGATACGAAGTCATAATAAGCGGACATCTGGGAGCTGGTATTCTCAGGATTGGTCGGTCCATGGTTATTGTGCCCCCCCAGCCTAAAAATAGCAGTCCACAGCCACCCAGGATTGCCACATTCATTAGATGTGACAATGTCGGCACTTTACCCAACTCTTTCCGATTGCCCTGGTGTGGTGGCAATTAGGGTAATAAGGGGTGAATAACAGCAGTCATTAACGTTTCCTCGCACTTGTGCATTACAGTATTATGATCTGCCCTCAGCAGGGCAGATCAAAGTGCGCCTGCGCAGGACCGCAATATCGGCTTGTGTGGATGACTAGATGAGCGAACCGGTCAAACCCCATAGGAAACAATGGGAGCCAATCACAAACACATAAAAACACATTGCCATAACACTTACCGGTCTCCGCAATCCGTCCTGCACTCTGTCTCCTGCTGCTATTCCATCCGATGATCACTGCGTCCTCCTGGTAACCAGCAGTGATGACAGGACCTATCGTGATGTCAAAATAGCCATGTGACCAGTCACGTGTCTGTTATCTCATTGGCTACAGACTGGTCACATGACTATGACGCGTCATGTAGGACTTTTCAGTGCATCTCTCCAGTACACGGTGATCGTTTGTGTATCTCCATGTGCCGGCGACATGCTCTGGCACGCGATCGGGTTCCCAGTCTGCTTCCCCGTTCCGTTATAAACCAGCTGCCACAGCCGGTCAATAACGGAGATCACCGTTGCTATAGCAACGCGCCTGTCAGTGGTGACGTCACCACTTACAGGCAGCAGCTCCTTCTCACTCGCGGAGTGAAAAGAAAACACTGCACGGGGAACAACACCGCCTTCTTCCAATGCAGCGCTGCTGATGGAGCAGAGCTGCATGTGTTGAAGGAGAAAGAAGACAGAAGACCATGGATCGTGGAGGGATAAGAGGGAGTAATAAACATGGAGTCTCTAATGTGTCTGTGTATTTATTTCTATTAAAGTATTTTTTCTCTGTGTGGTGTCTTTTTTTAACCCTTTATTGGAGATTCTTAATGCCTGGGTCAAACTTGCCTGACATTAAGAATCTCTGGCTTAATACTAGCTAGTAAAACAAAGCTAGTATTAACTCATGATGAATACCCAGCAAGCCACCGTCACCAGGGCTGTTTGAAGAGTTGGATACAGCGCCAGATGATGGTGCTTCTATGAGAGCGCCATTTTCTGGGGCGGCTGCGGACTGTAATTCGCAGCAGAGGCGCCCAGAAAGCTCGGGCTAACCTGTGTTGCGGTTTCCAATCCCCAACTGCCTAGTTGTACCTGGCTGGACACAAAAATTGGGCGAAGCCCACGTCATTTCTTTTTTTTAATTTCGTTAAATAATTAAAAAAAATGTGCTTCCCTATATTTTTAGTTCCCAGCCGAGTACAAATAGGCAGCTGGGGGCAGCCCGTAGCTGCCTGCTGTACCTGGCTAGCATCCAAAAACATGTCGAAGCCCACGTCATTTTTTTTGGTGGGCAAAAAACTCCTGCATACAGTCCTGGATGGAGTATGCTGAGCCTTGTAGTTCTGCAGCTGCTGTCTGCTCTCCTGCATACACTAGTGAATGGAGCATGCTGAGCCTTGCCGTTCTGCAGCTGCTGTCTGCTCTCCTCCATACAGACAGACAGCAGCTGCAGAACTACAAGGCTCAGCATACTCCATCCAGGACTGTATCCAGGACTTTTTGCCCCTCAAAAAATTTATTTGGGCTTCGCCATATTTTTGTATGCTAGCAAGGTACAGCAGGCACCTACGAGCTGCCCCCAACCCCCAGCTACCTATTTGTACCCGGCTGGGAACCAAAAATATAGGTAATTCCTTTATTAATTATTTCATGAATTTCATGAAATAATTCAAAAACAAATGACGTGGGCTTCACCATATTTTTGTGTCCAGCCAGGTACAGCTAGGCAGCTGGGGATTGGAATCCACAACACAGGTTGGCCTGAGCTTTCTGGTCCCCTCTGCTGCGAATTGCAGTCTGCAGCCGCCTCAGAAAATGGCGCTTTCATAGAAGCGCCATCATCTGGCACTGTATCCAACTCTTCCAACAGCCCTGGTGACGGTAGCTTGCTGGGTAATAATGGGGTTAGGGCTAGCTGTATATTATCAACTGGCCCTAAGCCTGAAATTCATGGTGTCACGCCAATATTAGACATGGCCACCATGAATTTCTAGTACCGATAAAAAGAACAACAACACACAGAAAAATATTGTTATTAGAAATAAAACACAACACAATTAGTGACTCAATCTTTATTGAAATAAAGAACCCCCCTCCGCAGTAATCCTGGGTCAAGGGTCCCGAGCCGTCCAATCCGGATCCAATATCATCTGATCGATTTGCTGGAAGGCAAAGCGATCAGATGATGTTTCAGGTTCAAGGGACTGAATCACATGACACAGTAGCTGATTGTATAAACGGCTTTTATACAATCAGCTGATGCATCAGTGCAAAAAAAAAAAAAAATACACACTTCAGTGCAGACTCCTGTCTGACAGCATCAGCTGATAGTTTAGCTGGCCGGGCGGTAAAAAGCCGGCCTCACCGCTTGACTTATAGTGTCAGCTGATTCCGTCAGGTGACCGCATCAGCTGATCATCGCCAGGTCTGAGAAAGAGAGAGAGAGAAGAGAGAGTAAGAGAGAGAGAAGAGAGTAAGAGAGAGAAAGAGAAAGACGCAAAAGAGGAGAAAGAAGAGAAAGAGAAAGAGAAAGTTGATAAAGAAGAGAAAGAAAGGAGAGAGAGAAAGGAGAGAAAGAAAGGAGAGAGAGAGAGAAAGGAGAGAGAAATAAAGGAGAGAGAGAAAGAGAAAGAGAGAAGGAAGAGAAAGAGAGAGAAAGAAGAGAGAGAAGAGAGAGAAGAGAAAGAAAGGAGAGAGAGAAAGGAGAGATAGGAGAGAGAGAAAGGAGAGAGAGAAAGGAGAGAGAAAGAAAGGAGAGAGAGAAAGGAGAGAAAGAGAAAGGAGAGAGAGAAAGGAGAAAGGAGAGAGAGAGAAAGGAGAGAGAGAAAGGAGAGAGAGAGAAAGGAGAGAGAGAAAGGAGAGAGAGAAAGGAGAGAAAGAGAAAGGAGAGAAAGAGAAAAAGAGAGAGAGAAAGGAGAGAGAGAGAAAGGCGAGAGAGAGAAAGGAGAGAGAGAAAGGAGAGAGAGAAAGGAGAGAGAGAGAGAGCTCACAGCTGATGTCTGGCTCCTCCCCTCAGTGCATAATTAAATTATATTTATAACTATATTATTATAAATATAATTTAAAATTAAAAAAAAAAATTAATAAAATTTACCAGTTCCAGAACTCGCAAACTTATGCTTCCTAGGGGAGCTCTCTATCCACTCAGCTATTGCCTCTAATCTGAATGATAGGCAGAATTGATATTCTTGAAGTCTGGATTACTGAAGTCTCAGCTGACCATGTGATTCACGTCATTGCTATGTGAAGCTCATGCAGAGGGCTCGTGTTCTGTAGTAGAGATGACAGTGTTGTGTGGATTACTTCGGACCTGGAGGGGTATTGGAGGATTTTAATAAAATGGTGAAACTGTGTTCTTTTGTCTTTTATTCCAAATAAAGGATTTTTCGCGGTGTGTGTTTATTTACTTTCACTTTATAAAATAGATAATAATTATAATTTAAAATTATAAAAAAAAAAATTAAATTCTTTACCGGGACTAGAACTCCCGACGTTATGCTTCGTAGGCATGCACTTTACCCTCTAGTCTATTGCCTGTTACCATATACACAGGCACATTTTCTAATCTTGAAGCCTGCTGTGCTGACTGAAGTCTCTGCTACCCGCATGAGTCACTTCATTGCTATGGAGCCAGTACATCTTGAGAGAGCAGAGCTACCAGTGTCGTGTGGATTACTTCGGACCTGGAGGGGTATTTTTGGGATTAATAAAGGGGTGAACCAGGGTTGTTTTTTTGTCTTTTATTCCAAATAAAGGATTTTTCGGTGTGTGTGTTTCTTTACTTTCACTTTCAGTTTAATCATGAAAGGTAGGGGCGTGTCCTGGCTATGAAGGAGTGAGGACGTGACTTGTCTTAGCTCCTGCCACTGGACTTTATAACTGATGATCCACGCAACTGAGGACTCTGCAACACAGGCTATGCAGCGGAGGAGACGAGGGAGATCCCAGGGGTGCAGCAGCAGAGCTTCACAATCGGAGGAGAGAGGGATCAAACACTTTTTATCCAGGCCGGGGCAGAGAGAAGCTTCACAGGTGGCACCCAAGATGGCTGCTAAGGCTACACAGGAGGTGAGCTCAGCGTGCAGCAGTGAGATGGCAGCTATGGAGATGCAGGGAAAGGCTCAGCAGCTGACGCGACTGAGAGGAGAGGCCACCAGGAGTGAAGAGGAGATACAGAAGATAAGGCCAGACAGCCCAAGATTGCAGGTACAGGGGAAACCCGGAGTGAGAAGCACGGGGGAAGTGCCTGCTGATATAAACAGTAGCCCTGAAGCCTGGAGGCCTCTGGAGGGGGAAGTAACGTCCTTTCCTATAACACACATGCAGGAGTGTGAGGAATTTCAGGAGGGGGGACACTGCACTGCAAATGAGTTACAGGTCCCTGACAGAAGTGAGACCATACCCAGGGAGAAGCACAACATAAATCTAAAGTTACCAGATGCAGACAAGCATGCAGGGTCAGGGCCAGCCATAACAACAACACAAGAGTCAGGAGTTCTGACAGAGCTTAATGAGATGCGGGCACGTTTCTCAGCTATACCCACCAGGGAAGATATGGAGGCATATATAACCAGGCTGGAGCAGGCGTACCGCACAGAGCTGTCAGCCCTGAAGGGGGAGGTGGAGAGAGTGGACACCCAGAGTCAAGTGCAGGCAGCTAAAATTCAGAATATGGAGGACACTTCACAGGCCCACGGGGCACTATTAGAACAACACTCCCGCCAAATACAATACGTGGTTGAAGCAATGGATGATGCTGAAAATAGGGGCCGAAGAAACAATCTCAGAGTGCGCGGCCTGCCTGAGTCTGTCGAGTCCAAGGACTTACATGGCACCCTTCAAGTGATCTTCAATAATATTCTGGGTGAACCATCAAGCCAACCCCTGGAATTGGATAGAGCGCATAGAGCGTTGGGCCCCAAACCAGCCCAGAACGACCGACCTCGGGATGTGATCTGTAGGGTCCACCGCTATGTTATTAAGGAGGCCATTCTGTTTAAGCTCCGCAGTGGAGTATCACCATCGTATGAGGGGAGCCAAATCCAGATTCTACAAGATCTATCCCGTTTTACCTTACAAAGGAGAAGAGCTCTTAAACCTCTGCTGGACATTCTCCGCTCATACGAGTTTCCATATAGCTGGGGGTTCCCCTTCCGCCTGCAGGTTCGGCACGCGGGACGAATGCATGTTCTTCGGTCTCCGGCGGATTTACCCTCGTTCACCGCGGCCTTGGACATTCCATTAGTGCCTATAGAGGACTGGCCGGACTTTCCAATGGGGGGGGGAGTCACCGTCCCAGCCGGTGATCGGATGCGTGGCTCTCGTAGAGAAAGAGGAGGGAGGCCGGTCTGATGTATAAGAGAATGGTGGATTAAATTGTTCTAGTATGTTTTTGGTTATAGGATCACAGTACGATGGAGTCTATCCCCTGGTCCTGATGGGAATTTCGCGTTGTGGGGTTATTGTATCGCCCTGGACAGGGGGGTGGGGGGTTCCCTCCTTCCTTCCTGGGTGTAATGGGGGACGCCCCTCAACATTATAAGGTACAATACCCTCTCAAAGCCCCTTCTCCCTTCTTTATACAGAGCTTTAGTTGCAAATCAAAATATATATAGTTAAAAGTTGTTTTTTAGTCCAGGGCAGGGGGCTCCTTTGTGGAAAGTTCCCTCCCTGATTGGGATAACACGCCACAGGGTAGTGGCGTAGGATTAACATCCCTGGTATATAGAGATTCTTATTTTTCTGCATTTACCTCTAGTCTATTTGACCAAGTATAAGGGTCACGTTACGACCCTACAGGCAAGAGGTGCTTTGACCTTGTTGCCTACGGTACTCTCTCTTTGTTTGTAGTTTCCTTTATATACTTAATCCTTCTACCCCCCCCCCCTCTTTTTTTTTTTTTTTTTCTCTCCCCCTCTCCTAACCTTCTCTATTCTCTCCACCCACACCTCTCTTCCCATCCCCATCCTCTGACCCTACTTCCCGGTTCCTCACCGTTCCTCCTCCTCAGAATGACGCAGATTACCTTTGGCTCATTGAATGTGAGAGGCCTCAATGTCCCACAAAAACGGTCTCAGGTATTCTTTGACATGCATAAGAAACGAGTCCATATATTATTGATTCAGGAAACACATTTCAAAACTGGTCACCTCCCTAACTTTAAAGACAGATATTACACCAAATGGGTCCATAGCACCAACCCAGAGTCAAAATCAAAAGGGGTGTCTATAGGCATCCATAAAGCCCTGGTGCACACGGTTCTGGACACGAGAGTGGACACTGAGGGAAGATTCATTTTTCTGAAAATTAATGTTAATTCATCTATCTTTACCATTGTCAATTGGTATTTACCAAACAGAGATCCGGCGACGTCCTGCTCCTCTCTCCTGTCATCATTGGATGAATTCGCAGAAGGGACCGTGATCGTGGGTGGCGATTTAAACTTCACTTTGGACCCTAAGGTAGATACAACTTCGGACACAATTTTCTCTCTCTCAGAAAGCTAACAAAAGTTAAACGCTCAATACAAGAGCTTCGATTGGTAGATGTGTGGAGAACGTTACACCCAGTGGAGCGTGACTACACATACTTCTCCCCGGCTCACTCCTCGTACAGCCGCATAGACCTGTTTCTTGTGAGCCAAAAGGCTCTGACTTGGCAGATACAGGCCTCTATAGGCAGTATATCCTGGTCTGACCACGCTCCTATATTCCTGAGCCTTACTATCCCAGATGGGGCAGGGAGGCCGTGGTCTTGGCGGCTGAACGATAGTCTGCTTGGGGATCAGGGGTGCATGAAGGATCTACAGAACACGATTGATGAATTTTTAGAAATACACTCAGAAGACCCCACAGCCCTTCCCGTGCAGTGGGAGGCACTTAAATGTGTGTCGAGAGGGGTTTTGATCAAACATGGGGCTAGGCTTAAGAGAGAGAGAGCCCAAACCATTTTGTCCCTACTTCAGAATATTTCAGATCTGGAAAGGGCCCATAAGAAGACATTATCACCTTTGACACTGGCGGAGCTAGTCAAAAATAGAGAGGAGCTTAAATCGATTCTCGACCGACAGTATGAGCGACATAGGACTAGAATAAAAAGATTCCTCTATGAGTATGCAGATAAATGTGGTAGACCACTAGCTAGGATTCTACACCCTAGGGGAGACCCCAGCCACATTCCCATGATTAAACAAGCAGACGGCTCTTCGACTCAGAACCCAACTCTCATCGCGGAACAGTTCCAAAAGTATTATAGAGACCTATATAACATAAAGGGCAAATTTGGAGACATGCCACATGACGCATTAGAAAATAAAATAAACGACTACGTATCCAGAACGGCCCTACCGGTTATACCCAGCGCTGAGGTTGAAAATTTAGAGACGGACTTTACAGAAGCAGAAGTGGCATCTATCATTAAAGAATCTCCCTCAGGCAAAAGTCCGGGTCCAGATGGGTTCACCCCTAAATTTTATAAAATATTCCAAACTCAGCTATCCCCGTTCTTGACTAAAGTATTTAATTCCATCTCAGAAAATTCCCAATGGGTGGCGCAATCTCTCGAAGCCCATATATGTGTTCTCCCCAAACCGGGGAAGGATCACATGTTAGTTACAAATTACAGACCCATTTCACTGATCAATCTAGACCTAAAACTTTTTTCTAAAGCCTTAGCCAACAGACTTGCTCCTTCCTTGCCCGGGATAATACACACAGATCAAGTGGGGTTCGTACAAGGTCGGGAGGCGCGTGACAATACCAACAAACTGTTCCTCCTGATGACTCGGTCGAGGGCTCATTCTCTTCCCATGTGTTTACTCTCAGTGGATGCGGAGAAGGCCTTTGACCGGGTCAGTTGGAATTTCATGATGGCCGCTCTAAAGCAGGTGGGTTTGGGCAAAAATTTTTTAGATAGGATTGCGTCCCTTTATTCGAGACCCTCAGCAAAAGTTAGGACGGATGGGTTTCTGTCGTCATCGTTTCAGGTCCACAATGGAACAAGGCAAGGATGTCCATTGTCACCTCTGCTCTACGTCATTGTCATGGAGCATCTCGCGGTCGCCATAAGAAATAATGCTAGTATCCATGGGATAGAGGCCGGGGGAGGGAATCGCAAGTTAGCTTTATTTGCTGACGACCTTCTCATGTTTATTTCCCAGCCACACATATCCTTCCCGTCTTTGCTCAAAGAGTTCGAGGAGTTTGGTAACTTAAGTAATTTTAAAGTGAACTTCTCTAAATCAGAGGCTATGAATGTGACCCTGTCGGCGGAAGATCTAGCCCGTACAACCCAAAATTTTCCCTTTAAGTGGCAACCGTCAGCTATAAAATATCTGGGGGTAGTTGTACCTCGGGATCCAACAAAAATTATGCATCATAATTTTCTACCCCTGTTAGAGAGGACAATTAGGGATTTAAAGAAGTACGACAAAAAAAGACTATCGTGGTTTGGGCGTATCAACGCTATTAAAATGGATGTTCTTCCTAGGTTTCTTTTCTTGTTCCAAACGGTACCTATTCAGCTGCCGGGGAGTTACTTTTCCAAAATTCGGACGGCTTTGTCAAGGTTCGTTTGGGGGAATAGGAGACCTCGGACAAGCATAAAAACTCTTACCAGACACAAAAATAATGGAGGGGCAGGGCTCCCAAATTTCCAGTTATACTACAGGGCAACTATTCTAACGAGGATAATGGATTGGCACTTCCATAGGAACTCGAAACAATGGGTCGCGATCGAACAGGACGGATTGGGAGTCCCTTTGCACTTTCTCTCATGGATGGGAAAGGAGAGTAGGTCACAGATAGAGAAGGGAATGGAGTTTATTTGGACAGTGATGGGGACGTGGGACGGTGAGGTTAAGAGGGGTTCTCTCTCACAGGGGAGGGGTCCACTTACCCCCCTCTTTGGCAACCAGGAGTTCCCTCCTGGGCTTCATTCCAATAAATTTCTGGGATATGCTCGGGTGGAGGAAACTCGTTTTTTTCATGTGCTCCAGGGAAATACCCTGCCCCCTTATGCATCTCTACGGGCCACAGGGAGAGAGGTTTCCTGGATAGAATATATGCAGCTGAAATCGTTTCTATCCAACCAGGACAGGGAGAGGAAGTTGAGGACCCCCCCTACTCCATTTGAGAAATTGTTCTTGCAGGGTTCGTCACCTGGGCATGTCATCTCTCTTACTTATAAAATGCTGAACCAGAGAGACATGTCGGACAAACCCAAATTTGTCTATAGATGGGGAGAGGAACTGGGAGAGGACATTTCGGAGGACAGATGGAGCAGGGCGTTTCTGTGGACCCACAAACTTTCTCTGGCTTGTGCCGCCCAAGAGAAAAACTATAAAATTCTCACAAGGTGGTACCAATACCCGACCAAATTGCATGCTATCTTTCCCTCAGTGTCCGACATGTGCTGGAGATGTGGTACAGAAAAAGGGTCTATGTTACATATATGGTGGAGCTGTGCTAAATTGCAACCATTCTGGGACTCAGTGTTTTCTCTGTATAAAAAGATGAGTGGGGGTGAGGTGGAGAGATCTCCCCAGGTGGCCCTCCTCTCTATCCTCCCAGGTTCATTCAAGTCACAAAAGAGGGACCTGCTGCGATTTTGTTTAGCGGCAGCCCGTATAATTATTCCCAGATACTGGAAACAGACTAGATGCCCCACGTTAGCTGACTGGGTAGAGGAGATGGCAAACCTCCAGAGAATGGAGGAACTCACAGCTGAACTTAATGGGCTCACGGAAAAATTTATCACAGTGTGGGGACCGTGGATTACGTTCATGGAGTCTCCTGAGTTCACGGTGAGTCTGGCAGGTTATTTGGGATGAGAAATGGTGACATACCTTGTCTTCCCCTCTCCCCACACACTTTTTCCCCCACCCCCTCTTTACCCTACTTTCTTCACTCTATTTGATTCCTTCTTTTCTAAGCTTATATCTGTTCTTTTTTTTTTTTTTTCTAGTTTTCTACTTTTTCTTAAATGTTTATTCAATAACTTAAAAGGGGATTGTTTTATGCTGAGAGTGGTCTTGTCAATTATCAGGAAGACATGTTTAGCTGGAACTCTGATTTCTAGTGTATGGTTTGTCATGGAGTGTTAGCATAAGGATAGCTTATAGAGTTCCAATGAAATCTACAATGTGATGTTATTTTTGTCATTCCGAAACTGAGAGATCACTGTTTATGTTTTATAATCTTTATAAATGTTCAAGATGTATGCTTGATTTATAAACTTAATAATAAAACAGATTTGAAATAATCATGAAAGGTATCTCGGGGAGACGCCTGCCATGATTAAACTCATTATTACCCCAATTGCCACCGCACCAGGGCAATTCGGGTTGAGCCGGAAAGAGTCCCGCAGGACTGTCACACCTAATGGATGCGGCAATTGTGGGCGGCTGCAGGGTGATATTGTTAGACTGGAGGGCTCCCCATACCGTGGCGCTCTACATCCTGACAATACCAGCCTCCAGCCGTGTGGCTTTATCCTGGCTGGTATCAAATATGGGGGGAACGCATTTTTTTTTTATTTATTTATTTATTTTACTGCACGATATAGACCCGCCCACCGGCGGCTGTGATTGGTTGCAGTGAGACAGCTGTCACTCAGCTTGGGGACGTGTCTGACTGCAACCAATCATAGGCGCTGGTGGGTGGGGAAATCACAGAATAACTAATTAACTAATGAAGCAGCAGCCATTTTCTAAAGAGCAAAAGACACCGCAGATTTGTGACAGCAGGGGAGCGAGACGTCCTTGATCGGTGAGTAGGAAAGGGAGAGGGATTGTGCTGGGGACGCAGGAGACATGCAGATAGCAACATGTGCACATAGCCTTACTGTGAAAAGCCACGTTTATGGCGATCGAACCGTTCTCGGACGTAACTCGAGCTGCCGAACTTTTAGCAAAAAGCTCGAGTTCTAGTTCGATCTAGAACAACCCCCAAAATCACTTGAACATGAAATTGGCGAACCTCGAACCGCGCTCAACTCTATGGATGACGTAGACGCATCATCCACACTGGACTGGGAAGAAGGAGGCCGAAGATTACATCAGAGAGGAGGCGCCACACTGGAGAGCAGCAACACCCATTGGACCGGACCGCCCCCTGGGTGAGTAATATAAAAGTGTTTTTTACGTTATACAGAGCGTCCCGGGCTCTTATATACAGTATTTTGGAATAAAGTGGTATTGGCCGCAGCTTATAGTCCCCAAATCTGGTGACAGGTTCCCATTAAAAAATTGGAAGGAACACAAACTTACAAAATAAATTACCAACATAATTGTGCTTCTAAGGGCATGATTTATTACACCTAAAAACTCTACCAAAACATTTCCAATTGTACCATAAATCTGACTCAAGCAAATTAATTATATAGGCCATAGATCAGAGGTTAGAGGTGGTAACCTATTTAAGGCCCTTGCGCAGCTTGAGTCATTGGATTTATAGATTAGACACAAGGACTCCTATTGGGCTCAATGAGAGCTTTGGCTGCTTTCTTTAATTGGGTATTTTTATGTGGTGTGAGAATGGGACTGTTTGTGTTAAAATTATTTTTAATTGTTTTTTTATTCATAATTTAGAGATCTCTATATGCTAAAACCATACCTGTGGTGGTCTGCAAATTTTGAGATACTTCACTCGATCCACTCAGTGACTTAGATGTTGACTTTGATTGGGTCTTTTCCCTGAATGAAGTGCCTATGAGAAAAAAGAGAATTTTGTTTACTTACCGTAAATTCTTTTTCTTATAGTTCCGTCTTGGGAGACCCAGACCTTGGGTGTATAGCTTCTGCCTCCGGAGGACACACAAAGTACTACACCTAAAAGGTATAGCTCCTCCCTCTGAGCCTATACACCCCCTGGTGAACCAGTCATAACCAGTTTAGTGCAAAAGCTGAAGGAGAATAGCCACCCACAAGTAGAACAGAGCAAGAGCCGGAACAACCGGAGACTCTGTTCATGACAACAGCATGTGAAAACACACGGAACAAGGAAATTGCCAACAGGCAACGGGGAGGGTGCTGGGTCTCCCAAGACGGAACTATAAGAAAAAGAATTTACGGTAAGTAAACAAAATTCTCTTTTTCTTTAACGTTCCTTTGGGTGACCCAGACCTTGGGACGTTCCAAAGCAGTCCCAGGGTGGGAAATAAACAAAAAAACTAAGAAGTAGGCAGAAACCTAACTTCACAAATGGGCGACCGCCGCCTGAAGGATGCGTCTGCCCAAGCTCGCATCTGCCAAAGCATGAGCATGCACTTGGTAGTGCTTCGAGAAGGTATGCAGGCTAGCCCAAGTGGCAGCCTGACAGACTTGCTGAGCCGTAGCCTGGTGCCGAAAAGCCCAAGAGGCACCGACAGCCCTGGTCGAGTGCGCTTTGATCCCCGGCGGGGGAGGAGCCTGCGAACTTTGGTAGGCGTCCAAAATGGTCGACCTAATCTAACGGGCTAAGGTCGGCTTAGAAGCAGGGAGGCCCTTGCGCCGACCTGTGGTTAGCACAAAAAGAGAGGTACACCGCCTAAGCGCAGCGGTGCGAGACACATAGATCCGGAGAGCACGCACCAGATCTAGAGTATGTAGAGCTTTTTCAAAGCGATGAACAGGGGCCGGACAGAAGGAAGGTAAGGTAATGTCCTGGTTAAGGTGGAAGGGAGAAACCACCTTAGGAAGAAAGTCCGGAGTCGGACGGAGAACCACCTTGTCTTGATGAAAGACTAAAAAGGGTGACTCCGAGGAGAGCGCAGCCAAATCAGAAACTCTCCTGAGAGAAGTTATAGCAACCAGAAAGGCCACTTTCTGTGAGAGACGATACAAAGAAACCTCCCTAAGGGGCTCAAAGGGGGGTTTCTGCAAGACCGTGAGAACCAAGTTAAGGTCCCAGGGGTCCAAGGGCCGCCGGTAAGGCGGGATGATGTGAGACGCGCCCTGCATGAAGGTGCGGACCTGAGCCAGCCGAGCGAGACGCCGCTGGAACAGGACTGACAGGGCCGAAACCTGTTCCTTGAGAGAGTTGAGGGACAGACCTAGCTGCAGACTGGACTGTAGAAAAGACAGAAGGGTCGGCAAGGAGAATGGCCAAGGAGAATGGCCGGTAGAGCGACACCAGGACAGGAAAATTTTCCAAGTCCTGTGATAGATCTTAGCGGACGAAGACTTACGGGCCCGAGTCATAGTGGAGATGACTTCAGGGGGAATACCAGAAGCCGTCAAAATCCAGGACTCAAGAGCCACGCCATCAATTTGAGGGCCGCAGAATTCGGGGGGAAGAACGGACCTTGCGAGAGTAGGTCTGGACGGTCCGGGAGAGGCCACGACATCTCTACGGACAGATGGAGCAGGTCCGGATACCAAGCTCGCCTGGGCCAGTCCGGTGCAATGAAGATGACTCGACGACCCTCCATTCTGATCTTGCGCAGGACTCTGGGCAGGAGGGCTAGAGGGGGAAACACGTAGGACAGACGAAACTGGGACCAGTCCTGAACCAGAGCGTCCGCAGCGAAGGCCTGAGGATCGTGGGAACGAGCCACGTAGACAGGAACTTTGTTGTTGTGACGGGATGCCATTAGGTCCACGTCCGGAGTGCCCCATTTGCGGCAGATCGACTGAAATACTGCCGGGTGCAGGGACCACTCGCCACCGTCCACACTTTGACGGCTGAGATAATCTGCCTCCCAGTTGTCCACGCCTGGGATGTGGACTGCGGATATGGTGGACCTGGAGTCCTCCGCCCATTGAAGAATGCGTTGTACCTCCATCATTGCCAGGCGGCTGCGTGTCCCGCCTTGATGGTTGATGTAGGCAACCGCTGTCGCGTTGTCTGACTGGACTCGAATGTGCATGCCCGCCAGCAGATGGTGAAATGCTAGGACAGCTAGAAGTACGGCTCTGATTTCCAGCACATTGATTAAAAGGGCTGACTCGGACGGAGTCCAAGTGCCCTGTGCTCTGTGGTGGAGACATACCGCTCCCCAGCCGGATAGACTGGAATCCGTGGTGAGAATCACCCAGGACGGGGCCAGGAAGGAGCGCCCTTGGGACAGGGAGAGGGGCCGAAGCCACCACTGAAGAGAGCTCTTGGTCCGTGGCGACAGAGCCACTGACTTGTGTAAGGAGGAAGGCCGCTTGTCCCAACAGCGGAGAATGTCCAGCTGCAGGGGGCGCAGATGGAACTGGGCAAAGGGAACAGCCTCCATGGACGCCACCATTTGACCCAGCACCTGCATCAGACGCCTGAGGGTATAACGGCGGGGCCTCAGGAGAGAGCGCACCGCCAACTGGAGTGACAGCTGTTTGTCTAAGGGCAACTTCACAAGTGCCGGCAGAGTCTCGAACTGCATCCCTAGGTACGTGAGACTCTGGGTCGGAGTCAGAGTGAATTTGGGAAGATTGACAAGCCACCCGAATTGGGCTAGAGTGCTGAGAGTGAGCGAGACACTCCGCTGACAGTCTGCGCTGGATGGCGCTTTGACTAGAAGGTCGTCCAGGTAGGGGAGCACTGCCAACCCCTGAAGGTGCAGAACCGCAATCACAGCTGCCATGACCTTGGTGAAAACCCGAGGGGCCGTGGCTAACCCGAAGGGGAGAGCCACGAATTGGAAATGATCGTCTCCTATTGCAAAGCGTAGCCAACGCTGGTGTGAAACCGCAATGGGCACATGCAGATATGCATCTCTGATGTCGATGGACGCCAGGAAATCCCCTTGGGTCATTGAGGCAATGACTGATCGCAGGGACTCCATGCGAAGTGCTGCACCCGAACATGCTTGTTGAGAAGCTTGAGATCCAGGATGGGCCTGAAGGTACCGTTCTTTTTGGGAACTAGGAAGAGGTTTGAGTAGAAACCTCTGAACCGTTCCCGGGCGGGAACTGGTACAATTACTCCGTTGGCCTGCAAGGCTGCCACGGCCTGTGAAAAGGTGCGGCCCTGGAGCAGGGGGAGTTGAGAAAAAAAATATGTTTGGCGGGCTGGAAGAAAATTCTATCCTGTAGCCGTGAGAGATGATATCTCTCACCCACTGATCGGAGACTTGTTGAAACCAAGCGTCGCCAAAGTGGGAGAGCCTGCCACCGACTAAGGACATGGCTGGATCGGACAGAGAGTCACGAGGAGGCTGCCTTAGTGGCAGGACCTCCTGCGGTCTTCTGCAGACGCGCTCTGGAGCGCCAGTTGGATTTCTGGTTCTTGGCTGAGTTAGCGGACGAGGCGGAGGGCTTAGAGGACGACCAGTTGGAGGAACGAAAGGAGCGAAACCTCGACTGAATCCTACCCTGGGCAGGTTTCCTGGTCTTGGTTTGTGGCATGGAAGTACTCTTCCCGCCAGTAGCCTCTTTAATAATTTCATCCAGCTGTTCACCGAACAGCCGGGAACCAGCAAAAGGGAGCCCAGCAAGGTACTTCTTTGAAGAAGCATCTGCCTTCCACTCTCGAAGCCTCAAGGTCCTGCGGATAACGAAGGAATTAGCCGAAGCCACCGCAGCGCGGTGAGAAGCCTCCAGCATGGCAGACATGGCATGAGAAGAAAAAGCTGAAGCTTGAGAAGTTAAGGCAACCATCTCGGGCATAAATTCCCTGGTGAGGGAATGCATCTCCTCCAGACTAGCAGAGATGGCTTTGAGGGCCCACACTGCTGCAAAAGTTGGAGAAAACGCGGCCCCCACCGCTTCATACACGGATTTGGCCAGAAGGTCAATCTGACGGTCAGTGGCATCCTTAAGGGAAGTGCCATCAGCCACCGACACACCGGTCCGGGCTGAGAGCCTAGACACCGGAGGGTCTACCTTTGGGGAGTGAGCCCACTCCTTGACCACCTCAGGTGGAAAGGGAAAACGGTCATCAGAACCACGCTTTGGGAAGCGTTTGTCAGGACAGGCCCTGGGTTTGGTCACAGCGGCCTGAAAACTGGAGTGGTTAAAGAACACACTCTTTACTCTCTTAGGCGAGGTAAACTGGTGCTTTTCTGCCAGAGAGGGTTGCTCCTCTGATACTGGCGGATTGAGATCCAGTACAGAATTAATGGAAGCAATCAAGTCACTAAATTCTGAGTCACCCTCGTAAGGAGCAATGGGGCACATGGAGTTAGCCTCCGAGCCCCCTGTATAGGCATCCTCCTCATCCTGCGAGTCCTCAGCCCTTGAATCAGAGCCACGGGATGAGGAGGGAGAGGGAACCCTGCGGAGCCTCTTAGACGGACGGGGTCCGTGCCCTGATGATGAATCCTCTGTGAGCTCCAGTCCTAAAGGCCCCTTAGCAAGAGCATTAGAGGCACCCTGTGAAGGGGGCTGATGCATATTCATCAAAGTCCTGGACAGAAGTCCCATGGACTCAGCAAATGACTGGGAGATAGACCTAGAAAAGGACTCTACCCAGGCCGGGGGTTCAGCCACATGTGCAGGAGCAGCCTGAGAGACCACTGGGGCCGAGACCCCAGGCCGTGGCACCTCCAAGTTAGAGCAGACCTCACAATGTGGATAGGTGCTCGCTTCAGGCAGCGGAAGCTTACATGCAGCACATACAGCATAAAGCTTTGGAGCCTTGCTCCTTGTGTGAGACATGCTGCCTGAGTGGGGAGAAACAGCTTCTATAAAGGGAATGAATCCCAGGGAGAATATAGCAGAGGTCCACAACCGGAGACCGGCTGTGGCTTACCAGACCGTTGGAAGCGGTGTTGTGTGCCCTCCAGATCCCGAAGCCCGGACCCCCCAATGCACAGCACCTCAGCAGGGATGCAGAGTGCAGGACGGGCCAGAACAGAGTGAAACCTGCCCAAGAAAATGGCCACCGGAGAGAAGAGAGGGGGCGGGACGGGGGGCGTCCCTGTTGGAAGGGCGGAATCTGGAGGGCCATAGAGGCCTGCAGGGGGGTAGTCGCACACAAGCAGTGAGGAGGGTCCCTCCCCTGTGCAGGACGGCCACCGGGAGGGGCCATGCCTGTCCCTCAGCATGAGTGACATGCGAGGGCAGGTAACAGAAACTAGGCCTCCGGCGAAGCCGGGGCCTAAATTTAAGCAGCGAGGCCGACGCGCAGGCACCATCGGCGCGGTTCTCGAGCGAAAAGCTAGCGGACCGGCCGGAAATGCTAAAAAACACAGTAAACACACTCTCCCCCCACAATAAATGACAGGGACCCCCAACATATGAACGTCTCAAGGTACTTAGCTGCTGAGACGCAGGGCCAGGTCCCTGGGGGTGAGTGCTCCGGTCCAGCAGGGTCCTCAAGGGGCTGTGGCCGGAGACCGGTCTCCTGCCAGGCATGGAGACCGTGCTGGCTCACACTTCAATCCAGAGCCCAGGAGGGATGGTGAAGGAGCACGGCATGTAAGGCTCCAGCCTTGGAAATCAACCTTACAAAACCACCGACACAGTGGGGTGAGAAGGGACATGCCGGGAGTCCAGACGCGGACCCGCATTTCTTCAATCTTCTTCCAAAAAAAGGAAAAAAAGGAAAAAATCATATGAGAACGCATGTGTGGATGTATGCCTCCTGAACACAAAGCGAAAAACTGGTTGTGACTGGTTCACCAGGGGGTGTATAGGCTCAGAGGGAGGAGCTACACCTTTTAGGTGTAGTACTTTGTGTGTCCTCCGGAGGCAGGAGCTATACACCCAAGGTCTGGGTCTCCCAAAGGAACGTTAAAGAAATAAGAAAATATATTATCTAAGAAAAGTGGAGAAAAACATTGTACAACAATTTAATTATAGTTAGGATACAACTAATTTTTAATACATTTACTCAATAATTTAGTTTTTTGCATTTCTTGATTTTTCTTGCCTTATGGCATGTCATTTTTAATTTTGCATATCATATTTCTGTTTACACAACAACATGAGCACTATGCACTTTTTGTTTGCCTATTGACTACTGATGGACGGACCCAGACTATAAAAGTCTGGATCCATGCGGTTTCAAAAATACCCGAGTGCCGGACCTGGGCCTGAAATTCTCAGGGAATGCCGGATAATGATCTGGAAACTTGGGAAATTAAAAAAAGAAAGAAAAATTATAGAAAGTAAGGAAAAAGAGGGCGCGTTATACTTACCGAGTCTCCCACGCGGCTGTAACTGCTTCTGGGGTCGCTCATTATCGCTAATCCATATGTACTGCTGCCCCCACCCACCAGCCGTCTTCACGTCTGTGATTGGTTGCAGTCAGACAGAGCCCCCATCTATGTTTGACAGCGTGACTGACTGCTCTCAATCACACACACTGTCTGCATCTAGATTGGTGTAAAAACAAATAAATTTAAAAAATTGGAGTTGGGTCGTCCCATATTATGATACCCAGCCAGGACAAAGCTTACAGCTGCAGGCTGCAGCCCCCAATTTTGCACGTTATGTTGGCTGTGTATCAAAATAAAAGGAACCGCATGCAGCTTTTAAAAATAAAAAATATTTAAAAAAATAATTTTTAAAAAATAGTCTGCGGTTTTTCCTCCCCCCCATTTTGATACCCAGTCATGATAAGCGGACAGCTGAGAGCTGGTATTCTCAGGATGGGTTGGCCCATGGTTATTGTGCCCCCCCCAGCCTAAAAATAGCAGCCTGCAGCCACCCAGGACTGTCACATCCATTAGATGTGACAATGCCGGCATTTTACTCAACTGTTTCCGATTGCCCTGGTGCAGTGGCAATTGGGGTAATAAGGGGTGAATAACCGCAGTCATTAACCTTTCCTCGCGCCTGTGCATTACAGTACTTTGATCTGCCCTCAGCAGGGCAGATCAAAGTGCGCCTGCGCAGGACCACAATGTCGGCTTGTGTGGATGATGTAGATGCATCATCCACACTGGACTGGGAAGAAGGAGGTTGAATATCGCAGCAGAGAGGAGGTTTCGGACGGGAAAGAGAAGGCGCCGCACTGGAGAGCATAAACACCAATCAGACAAGACTGCCCCCTAGGTGAGTATTATAAAAGTGTTTTTTGCATTATACAGAGCGGCCTTGGCTCTTATATACAGTATTCAAGAATGTTGTATAAAAGAACTCAGTGGTATTGGCCTCAGCTTATAGTCCCTAAATCTGGTGACAGGTTCCCATTAAAAAAATCGGAGGAACACAAACTTACAAAATAAATCACCAACATACTTGTGCTTCTAAGGGTGTGATTTATTACGCCCATTATCTGTGCCAGAAACTCTACATTTCTGACCAGCAGAAATGAAAAAGCGATCAGACGGCTAATCCTTATAGTCCACTAGGGGGTCAATTAAAAAAAAAAAAGTTAAAAAATAAGTTTTAAAAAATAAAAAAAAAAATTAAAAACCTAAAAAAAACAATTAAAAGTATAAATCACTCCCCATTTGCCCCACTGAAAATCAAAGGGTTAAAAAAATAAAAAATATACACTTATTTGGAATCGCCGAGTTCATAAATCCCCAATTTATCAAAATATAAAATCAATTAATCTGATAGGTAAACGGCGTAGCGGCAAAAAAAAACCCTTCAAAAGGCCAAACAAGTTTTTTTGGTTGTCGCAAATTTTCAGCAAAATGCAATGAAAGGGGGTCAAAATCGTAGCATCTGCGCAAAAATGCTACCGTTAAAAACATCAGCACGAGGCGCAAGAAATAAGCCATCAAAGTGCCCATATTCCGAATAATGAGAACACTACGAATCACAGAAAATAGCGCAAAAAGTGGACCACTTTTTTTGGGACAAACTTTAAAATATTTTAATCACTTAGATTAAAGTAAACCTATTCATGTTTGGTATCTACGAACTCGTACTGACCTGAAGCATCACACCCACACATCAGTTTTACCATACAATGAACATGGTGAATAACGTACCCCACAAACAGTTGTACAATCGCACTTTTTTGCAACTTTTCAGTACTTGGAAATTTTTTGCAGTTTTCCAGTATAATATATGGTAAAACTCATGGTTTTATTTAAAAGATCAATACGTCCCGCAAAAAACAAGCTCTCACATGGCAAAATTGGCAGAAAAATAAGTTACAGCTTTTGAAAGAAGGGAATCAAAAAACAAACACAGAAAAAACATCCAGGGGTTAGGGGGTTAAAGGTGGGAGTCCGTGAGCACATCAGGGACATTGAGAAAACAAAGACTCTGCATGAGACGGAACACCTAAAATCCCTACCAAAACATTTCCAATTGTACCATGAATCTGACTCAAGCAAATTAATTATAAAGGCCATAGATCAGAGGTTAGAGGTGGTAACCTATTTAAGGCCCTTGCGCAACTTGAGTCACTTTATTTATAGATTGGACACAAGGACTCCTATTGGGCTCAATGAGAGCTTTGGCTGCTTTCTTTAATTGGGTATTTTTATGTGGTGTGAGAATGGGACTGTTTGTGTTAAAATTATTTTTAATAGTTTTTTTATCCATAATTTAGAGATCTGTATTTGCTAAAACCATACCTGAGGTGGTCTGCAAATTTTGAGGTACTTCACGCGACCCGCTCAGTGACTTAGATGTTGACTTTGATTGGGTCTTTTCCCTGAATGAAGTGCCTATGAGAAAATAAGAAAAAAGATTATCTAAGAAAAGTGGAGAACAACATTGTACAACAATTTAATTATAGTTAGGATACAACTAATATTTAATACATTTACTCAATAATTTAGTTTTTTGAATTTCTTGATTTTGCTTGCCTTATGGCATGTCATGTTTAATTTTACATATCATATTTCTGTTTACACAACAATATGAACACTATGCACTTTTTGTTTGTCTATGGATTAGTGATGGACGGACTCATACTGTAAAGGGTGCTTTACACGCTGCGACATCGCTAGCGATCTCGTTAGCGATGTAACACGCCAGATCACATACGATCTGCCGAGATCGCACATGTGACCGGCGCTACAAAAATGACCTATGTGCGATCTCAGCAGATCGTATGTGCGATCTGGTGTGTTACATCGCTAACGAGATCGCTAGCGATGTCGCAGCATGTAAAGCACCCTTAAAAGACAGCTTTCAATCTAGATGCACATGCTGTCTACATCTAGATTGGTGTAAAAATAAATTTAAAAAAATGGCGTAGGGTCGTCCCAACAAGGACAAGGCATACAGCTGCAGGCTGCAGTCCCCAACTTTGCACGTTATCTTGGCTGTGTATCAAAATTAAAGGAACCGCATGCGCTTTTAAAAATAAAAAATATTTAAATAAATATTTTTTAAAAAAAATGTTCTGCGGTCCTTTCCCCGCCCATTTTGATACCCAGTCATGATTAAGCGACAGCTTGGAGCTGGTATTCTCAGGATGGGTCGGTCCATGGTTATTGTGCCCCCCCGCAAGCCTAAAAAAAGAAGTCCGCAGCCATCCAGGACTGTCACATCCATTAGATGTGACAATCCCGACACTTTACCCAACTCTTTCCGAATGCCCTGGTGCAGTAGCAATTGGGGCAATAAGGGGATAATAACAGCAGTCATTAACCTTCCCTCACACCTACGTATTACAGTACTTTGATCTGCCTCAGTAGGGCAGATCAAAGTGCGCCTGGGCAGGACCGCAATGTCGTCTTTTTTGGATGATGTAGACGCGTCATCAAAACTGGGCTTGGAAGAAGGACAGAGATCGCAGCAGAGAGCAGGCGTCGGACCGGAGAAAGGAAGTGCCGGGCTTGGACAGCAGCGACACCCATCAGACCAGACCGCCCCCCCCTCCCTCCAGTTATTAAAAAAATATTTTTTACATTATACAGCACTCTCTGGGCTCTTATATACAGTATTGTGGAATGCTGCAAAAAAGGACTCAGTGGTAGTGTCCAAATCTGGTGACAGGTTACCTTTAAAAAAAATCAGAAGGAACACAAACTTACAAAAAAATCACCAACATACTTGTGCTTCTAAGGGCGTGATATATTACTCCCAGTGTCCATGCCAGAAAGTCTACATAGGGATGACCACAAGGGATTTACAGGTGGGAGTCCGTGAGCACATCAGGGACATTGAGAAAACAAAGACTCTACATGAGATGGAACACCTAAAAACCCTACCAAAACATTTCCAATTGTACCATAAATCTGACTCAAGCAAATTAATTATAAAGGCCATAGATCAGAGGTTAGAGGTGGTAACCTATTTAAGGCCCTTGCGCAACTTGAGTCACTGAATTTATAGATTGGACACAAGGACTCCAATTGGGCTCAATGAGAGCTTTGGCCCTTTAATTGGGTATTTTTATGTGGTGTGAGAATGGGACTGTTTGCGTTAGAATTATTTTTTAATATTTTTTTTTATCCATAATTTAGAGATCTTTATATGCTAAAACCATACCTGTGGTGGTCTGCAAATTTAACGCAATGCTAGTCTCTCATATAGGCCCTTTGGAAAAATAATTGCTCATCCCTGATCCATGCTCTTTTATGATTTTATTGTTAATGTTAGAACATTTTTACATGTACCTTTTCCAAAATCTATAAAACAAATTGTGAATAAAATATAAAGTCACAGATGTAATCATACCAGATGTAGAAGAATCCGAAGGAAACACCTCACTGCAGATTAAAAAAAAAAGAAAAACACAACACATTACTACATGCATGTAAAACTTATCAACTACAATAAAAAAACTTTCACAGAACTGCTTTCACATACAGCACTCGTATTTTTGATGTTCTATGGGGCTATGCACATGTCTGATTTTTTTTCCTCATAACGAGTGGTCAGCATGGAAAAAAAAAAAAAAAAAAATCGGTGACATGTCAGATTTTGATCCAAGTGTGGGATCAAAATAGGCAATGTAAGGCCTATTTTAGACATCAGTGATTCTGGTACGTATGTGCTAGTGTTTATACGTACCAGAAATATGGGCATACGCAGACCCATTATAATCAATTAGTCTGCGCACACATCAGTGATTTCTCACTGACCGTGTCTCCGTGCGGTGTACACGCATGTCTGTGATTGCCGCAAGGAGACATGTCCGTTTTTCTGGCATCACTGATGTTCCACGGACCACACAGTGGTATGATCTGTGAAACACGTACCAGAAAAACATGGACATTGAAAATAAAAAACATTTTCAACTCACCTTCTCCAGCGACGCTGTGTTCAGCCTGTGCTTTCAGCTTTTTCCTGGCTGTCTCATTATGGTATGCATATTCATTTATGCAGCCAGAGACGGACCCAGAAGAAGCTGCAGAAACTAGAGACAGTGGCAGGCAGATGCTACAGAGCTGGAGACTTCAGCACCATGGACAGCAGCAACAGGACAGGTGAGTATATCTCCATGTGCAATCACGGATGACGGAGCACGGATCACGGATTGCACACGGACAACCCACGTTGAATGCATCACCGAACACCGAACATGGAGGGACATATGCGTTTTTTACATGTCAGTGAAAAACATCCGTGATTTTCACTGACGTGTGAAACAGGCCTAAGTCTGTGTGTCCGTGGCAATAATCAGAACTGCATTTTGATGACATCTGACCGATTTTCGCGGTCTGGCAGAATGTAAAACATGGAGATTTTTTTCCTCTCCAACTCTGAGGAAAAACTGATGCAACCCTGTTCATACTCATTGGACTGGTTTTCTCGAATGTGGAGAAAACAATGGCGTAAACCTCCCCTTTTTGTAAGTTGTGGGCGCTCAGTAACTGCTTTTACTGAAGTCTGTCTTCTTCCCTATAATTTGTGTAGGTTTCTAGAGCAATTATAACACGTTTTTCCTACCATGGTTAGTCATTTTTACATTTTAATTTAGTTTAGAAATGTACTGGACAATTATTGTAGGCATTATTTTATTACCGATATTTTCCTACTGCTCTATAGATATACTGTTACAGCAGGTCAGTTGCAGGAGTTCAATAACGGTCTTTATTAACATTCAATTACAGCATTATACACTTTAATGTTCTTATATATTTTTCAGTTCTCTTCCTTTCTTCTAATTTTTTTCTTCTTTTATTTTTTGTTTACTATATAAACACATCTGAATAAAATTTGGTTACACAACACACGTGAAAACGCTACAAACACACAAAGAAGCCATGAAAAAAAAAGTGCCATTCATCCCAAACAGTGTATTCAGCTGAGGCACACGCATGCATCTGACAGAGTGAGGGAGAGGATTCAATATTCCTCTGTGTTTCCACCTCCTCTTCTAACTCCTCTAGTGAGAATGAACCCCCACCTAGACGCCCCCGGACTTCCGATGAGGAATGCCGACAGATAGTGATCCCCAATGGTCCTCACACCCTGGCAATTAGGAGTCTCTGATTCCCGGTTTTGTGGCTTCATCAGGAATCCAATTTGATACTGCAGGCCTCATAGAAAGAGACTATTTTAGCTCGTTCACCACTCAAGCCCGTTTCCACCAGTTTATAACCTTTTACATGCTTCACAGGAAAATAAAAAAAAGCAATATGGAAGGAAAAAATGAATCTAACTTTTTCGCAAAAAATGTTACTATAGCCCACAAATTACTCTAATGGACACACCAATTCTTGGGCGGTTGCGGGCTGCTATTTTTATCCTGAGGGGGCCCAATAACCATGGAACTCCCCTGCCTGAGAATACTAGCCACTTTATCTTGGCTGTCAGAGTTATAGGGTATTGGTGTGCACTCAGCTAGAGTATGGTTTCATTAGAGGTGCTAGTGTGGGGTCAATAGTCCCAGAACATATTATATAATAGACACTGCACTCTCTTGTTGATAAAATGAAGACAAAAAGTTTTTTTCTTTGCAAAAAAGTGATTATTTATTTGATGGCGACAAAAGATGGTGGACGTTTCGGCCCAACGGCCTTTATCATGTATAGTCGCTGTGAAGTGAGAAATAAAGAAATCAATATTTACATATATTACATAATATACAACTATATTATCTTGGCTGGGTATCAAAATTGGGGGAAATGTCACAACGATTTTTTCAATTTATTTATTTAAATAATTCAAAAACGCATGGTGTTCCTCATATTATCATATACTGCCAAGATAACGCACACAGCTGGGTGCTGCAGCATGTAGCCATCTGCTTTATTTGTGCCGTGTATGAAAATATGAGGAACCATACATCATTTTTTTACAATTATTTACTTATTTTTAGTCCACGTTAGGGACCCAGACAGATAGTGTGATGGCAACCAATCACAGACGCTGGCACAGAGAGTGGGTGGGGGTAGCAGGACTGCAACAAATCACCAACACTGTTACAGAGAGTGGGCGGGGGAAACAGTGCATATTCATGAACTTTAATGATCGGACCAGAAGTAGTGTGACAGCAATGGATAAACTCGCTAAGCATAATTCTACTGCTTTAATGACTACAAGTCATTTTTTCCACTGCGCCTCCCATAATGCCAGAGTCGCGGGCGGGGGCCAGTCCTCCGTCCCGGGGGCTGCTCGGGGGGATCACGCTCGGGTCCGGTACCTTCTCTTTGGTGGCTCGAGAGGAGCCGGACCCGGGGCTCGAGCAGCGCTCCTCGCCCACGAGGGTGGGGATGGGTGCCCCGAGGCCTGGTGAGATAGTGCCGGGAGTGATGGCGCAGGTTGGACTGGGGGATGGTGGGCGGTACTCACTGTCACCTTGAGAATAACACACACAGAGTTTGTATTTATCCAGGAACTGCCGGTGAACGTAGGTCCTCGGCGGGTGTTATTCGGATCCCACCTGCAGTACAGCAAGGTCCTCCCTCTCCTTCTCTGTTCTCCTCCTCGGCCGGGAACGGGGAGCCCACTCCCCGGCGGTGATCCGGGCCCTCTCTCGGTATCGGCGGGCCACTACCCTGTCCCGATCACCTCAGGTCCCTTCCTCACGCACAGCCTGTCCCGGCACTCCTGGAGCACACTTTACTATCGGGGTCTTCACCTCTCTTTTAGCAGCATCCCGAGAGCTACAACTCCCGACTGCTCTCCTCTCCCTACTACATCTCACTCCCTAAAACTCCTCCCCTTCTGTTCTTATCAGTACACTGGGGGGAAGGGTGCGGTTGCCTTGCTATACCAGTGGGATCAGGTTACCAAGGAGGATTAACCCTGTGACTACCTGGTTTTGCCAGGGCGTCACACCAGTAGCAAAGATGGCTGTGGTATTACTGTGATTGGGAAGCAAACATCGCATGAATAGAGGCTGAAAATCAGTCAACAAATATGCGGGGAGGAGACTCGAAAATCACGAGGCAAGGAGAAAAATACAAAAATAATCAATATGGTCTAAGATTACCCAAAATGTATGATACAAATAGCAGGGCAATACTAATATGTGGGTGCCAAAAACAAAGTAAAATATAACTTTTATTAATGAATAATAAGCACACTGACAGACAAACAAATAAGCTGTAATGAAACAGGCAGTGTCCCAAAGAGAAAAAACCAAAGGGAAAAAAATCTAATTAAATATTTAAGATGTCCATCTAGGATATAGGAGGGGGGTAACAGTCGTATCTTTATCACAACCAAATCCCATAGAAACTCCCAACAGAGAGGACAATAACAACCATAGGGATGATATGCACAATAAGCAGTAAGAGAAAAAGGTCACCATAAAGTAGAGGGGGAGTTCAAATATTATTACCACACCATACTCTCCTTGGTGGCAACCCTTTGACTTCAGTCATCAAAGCTCCTGGACCTCCCGACACAATTTGTTACACTCATCAGGGGAGAGACAGTAGCCAGTAGAGCAGTTAGATCTTACTCATGAATAATGCTGGGCAAATACAGAAACATCCGGGCGGTGTATTTTATTAACCATAGGATACATTCTATGTGTATAGCTCTTCATTTGGCCTTATCATTTTTATAGGGACATGTTCTCACTCATACATTGTTCCTGCCTACAGACTGCCTTTATTCAGGCTTTGAGCGGGATGGGTTGTTTAGGCCTTGTGCGCACTAGGCGTTTTTGCTGCGTTTTTAGCGGCGATTTTTACCGCGTTTTTGTGCTGAAAACGCAGTGACATTGCTTCCCCAGCAATGTCTATGGGTTTTCAGAAATGCTGTCCGCACACAGCGTTTTTTTGTAGCTGCGTTTTTGTGGTGACCACAAAAATGCAGCATGTCAATTATTTCTGCGTTTTTCACTGCGTTTTTCACCCATTGAGTTCAATGAGATGTTCAACAACGCAATGAAAAACGCATATAGCTGCGTTTCTATGACTAAAACGCAGCTATAAACGCAAGGGGTGGGCAGTAAAGTGACGTGTAGAGGAAGAGGATTCCTTCTGTTGGTAAACACAGAAGCATGAATCCTCCCGGTACCATCACCGCTGCATCCACAACCCGCCCGGTGCCATGTCAGCTCCGTGCGGCGCCATGTCTGGGCGGGAGGTGGAGGCAGCGGCGAAAACAAAAGTGAACAGTAGAAAAAAAAAATGTCATATATACTCACCTGTCTGCAGGGTCCCGGTGCCATGCCCGCTCCCAGCTCCTGTCCCGGTACCGCCGCTTTGGCTGTGTGCAGTCTCCCCGGGGCACGTACGAAGCTTGCAGGACCTGGCGGTGGATCACTTGATGCAGTCACCTGACGCATCAGCTGATCGTAATTCTCGCGGTGTCGCCGGCTTTTTCGCGCCCGGCCGGCTATCAGCTGATCCTGCCGTCAGGAGACTTCATCAGCTGATTACCGGCAGCTCCTGCAGCGATGGGACAGGATCAGACTCTCATCCGATAGCTCCAGGAGCTGCCGGTAATCAGCACAGACGTGAGTATTTATTTATTTTTTATTTTTTTTTATACTTCAGCTGATTGTATAATTGGCTTTTATACAATCAGCTGATGTGTGATGTGATTCACGTCCTTTAACCTGACACATCATCTGATCGCTTTGCCTTCCAGCAAACCGATCAGATGATATTGGATCCGGATTGGACGGCGAGGGACCCTTGACCCAGGATTACTGCGGAGGGGGGGGGGGGTCTTTATTTCAATAAAGATGGAGTCACTAATTGTGTTGTGTTTTATTTCTAATAAAAATATTTTTCTGTGTTGTGTTTTGTTTATTTTTTATCTTTACTAGAAATTCATGGTGGCCATGTCTAATATTGGCGTGACACCATGAATTTCGGGCTTAGGGCCAGCTGATAATATACAGCTAGCCCTAACTCCATTATTACCCAGCGAGCCACAGTCACCAGGGTAGCTGGAAGAGTTGGATACAGCGCCAGAAGATGTCGCTTCTATGAAAGCGCCATTTTCTGGGGCGGCTGCGGACTGCAATTCGCAGCGGGGGTGCCCAGAAAGCTTGGGCACTCTGCACTGCGGATTCCAATCCCCAGCTGCCTAGTTGTACCTGGCTGGACTCAAAAATTGGGCGAAGCCTATGTCATTTTTTTTAAATTATTTCTTGAAATTCATGAAATAAAAAAAAAAAAAGGGCTTCCCTATATTTTTGATTCCCAGCCGGGTACAAATAGGCAGCTGGGGATTGGGGGCAGCCTGTACCTGCCTGCTGTACCTGGCTAGCATACAAAAATATAGCGAAACCCATGTCATTTTTTTTTTCTTTTTGGGCAAAAAACTCCTGCATACAGTCCTGGATGGAGGATGCTGAGCCTTGTAGTTCTGCAGCTGCTGTCTGCTCTCCTGCATACACTAGTTCTGCAGCTGTCTGCTCTCCTCCATACAATGAACATTTTGAAGAAGGAAATGACATCAGACCTTTTTTTTTTTCTTTTCATCAACCATCTTTAATGGCATTGTGCACTGATTAAAAACGCAGTGAGCAAAAACGCAGCAAAAATCGCACCACATCGCGGTAAAAACGCATGCGTTTTTGTCGCGTTTTTTTAGCTGCGGGTGCGTTTTTTGAGACAAAAGCGCACAAAAAAACGCAGCGTGAAAAAAACGCCTAGTGCGCACATACCCTTAGGCTACACTCATGAACGTGTTTTTCTCTGCTATGTGTGCTTTGAATTAAGCTATATCTCCCCCTGAATTCTTTTGGGAGGTTTATGACCGCATAATAACAGTTTATTGATTAATAACTGTAATTGGTTCCCCCCCCCCCCCCCCCCGGTTATTTCTCCTATGAGAATTCACTTTGTGACACTGCATGTTTCATTACAGCTTATTTGTTTGTCTGTCAGTGTGCTTTTTATTGTTAGTCATTAATAAAAGTTATATTTTACTTTTTGGCAGACACATATCAGTATTGCCCTGCTAAGGACCAAAATACTCAACGAGAAACGAATAACATGAACACTGTACTATTCGTGCGAGTAACAAAAATCGCTCATCACTAATTATAACTAATGTACTCAATGAGTCCATTAGAGAATTTTAGATCTAAAAGCACAATCTATTTAGTTTCTATCTTTAGAAACGATTTTTTTTAATGTCTCCTCCACAGATATAAACATTTATGTCGTCTGTTCCCCCAATATGGAAACTTTTGAGATTACAATGATGGAAGTCATGAAAATGTAGTGGAATTGGATGCCATTTATCACTGTTTTTATATTTTTAACATGTTCAAGGGCACAGACTTTTAGCTATTGAGTCGGTATGCCTACATGGGCAAGGTTGCAGGGAGAGGTTGCTAAGTAGATGACTGACGTGGCATTGCAAGTAAGATTATGCACAATTCTATATCTTTTCAAACCTTTTGAGTCAGAAAAAGAGAATGTCCTGAACATGTATAAGGTAGGCCATAAGTATGGATGCATACACTCTGATAAAAAAAAAAAAGTTGAATTAAAAATGGCTGCTTTGCAGATGGCCACCATGGGCATGACCCGGCCTCAAATGTTTTGCCCCTCCCATGTACTAATAAGCCACAAACGGTAAGGTGATATCATCAGGGTGTATCCATATTTATGGCCCACCCTTTATTTACATTCAGAACAATTACTGCATGCCAGCGGCTGGCTGCCAAATTTTGGCATGGGGGGAAAGTACACAGGAGTGGCCCATGAATAGCAACCCATTCTTAATAGGAATCTGTCATTAGGTTTTACTGATATATAAAGTACAGCCACCGCCTTTAAGACTTCTTTTACAGTAATCTAGTAAGCTGCATGTATTTCCCCAAGCCCCTCTGCATAGTACAGAAAAAGAGCTTTTATTATACCCACCGCCATTGCGGTACGGTCCGATGGGCATCTCTGGTCTTGATCCAGTGCAGCTTCTTCTTACAATCGCCATCGCCATTAGGCTGAGGAAAGTATTGCAGTGTGCATGTGGCGGCTTTATTTCTGGGTAATCAGCACTCTTTAGCCTTACCCAGCCCTTGCCAGATCAAAGAGAAGTATGCCTGTGCAGGAGCGAGGTCGGGAAACACATGTGGATGACGTAGGACACATCCGCTACACAACGCAGGGAAAGGCAATGGCTCTTGTAGGAAGAAAAAAGGCTCCAGATCAAGACCAGAGGTCCCCATCGGACTTGGTCGCCAGCTGTGGATATAAAAAAAAGCCCTTATTTGTGCTATGCTTGGGGTCATACACGCAGCTTACTATAATGCTGTAAAAGCAAATTTAAAAGTAGTGGCCGTACTTTATATTAGGAAAAACCTTGTGACAGGTTTATGTTCAGCTGCTTCATAGGCTGTGTTCACTCAGCCATATTGTCTGTGAGTACGGCCTGTGGAAAAAACTGACAGCACTTGGACCGGTTCCTATGAGCTCTTGCACTTCTCAGGTGTCATACATGGGTACGTATTACAAACTTTAAGCCAGATATACGCTTTCAAATATGTAGTAAAGCAATGTACACTGTTCTTTTCTACACTCCTCAAAAAAACATATTTTTGTGTCGTGGTCACGGGCGGCCTAGCCTGCCTCCGTTGCCCCGTGGCGTACAGAAAATGGCAGAGAAGAGATGATGGAGGTAGTTGTGAGGTGGTTGTCGTGACGCCACCTGGGGTATGCGGTCAGGGAATGGGCCGCCGCTGCTGTCGGTGTCCTCCGGGGCAGATGGCAGTAGCAGCCAGGGATGGGATTGCTCTCCACAGGTAGAACGGGCCCCAGGGAGGATGATGAGGGGAGTAGTAATGGCAGCAGGGAGTGGCAGTACGGGTAATAAAGAGTCCAAGTCTATAGTTGCGGTTCCAGGTTGTTTACTCACTTGTACGATGCCGCTCACTCAGGTAATACCGGTCACTTCCTATGATGGGCTCCATCTAACCCAAATCCCTTTAGAGATCAGTCGGGTTTGGTGTTCAGTGGGTTTCTCCTTGTAATGCCTGTCTGTAGATCCCCTGGCTTGAACCTACGAGGGGACCCTCGATTTCACGAGATGTACTCTTGTCCCTATCTGCAGGTGCTGCGGTTCCGATGTGGGGTCCGGCTTGAAGCGAGGCTCCGGATCCTTTATGGCATTGTGCTCAGGCGCTATGTGGCCAGGGAAGATTGACACTTTCCCCATCCGGGCATATTCTGGAAATCCAATGTGAAGTATGATCTTTCCTAGGGTCCTGCCACCCTGTGTGGTGTCGACTCCGTAGGGAGCAAGTTCACTCTCCCTATGGCAACCGTGTGAGCTCTCTCCTCCTTCCCACCGGAGCACCTGTAAGATGCAACTGCTCCCATCCTCTCCTGCTGGAGAACTCTCTAACTGTTCTGTTGGCTCCTGACTCACCCTACTAGCTGCACCTCACCCCTCCCAGGTCCTAAGCTAGTGGGACTGGAGCCCCAGTTGAGGGCATCCTGTAAATGCCACTCTGTCGGCGACCCCTTTATCAACCGACCCTAGTTTAGTCCCCAGTAGGAACAGGGCAACCTAGTGTGTAATGTGGTGAAACCTGGACTGACCTCCTCAGGAGGTAATGGCAGATACTATAACAGCTTTTAAAAAAGGGCTGGATGATTTCCTCAGTACACACAACATTGTTGGTTACAAGTGACTTAGGGACAAAATGTCGAATTGGTGGAGGAAGGTTGAACTGGATGGACCTAGGTCTTTTGTCAACCTATGTAACTATGTAAAAGGGAACGGGGTTTAGCATTACACCCAATGTTAGGTGCCATATTCTGTGGCGACTGAAGCCTCAGGGGCGCCACACATACGTCTATGAATATTTTTTGTGTATTTTTTCAGATACTTGATCAACCAAGTCACCAATGTAAACTTCAACTCCACATCAACAAATAGTGGTTATAGTATATGATGTACCAGTCACTTATCCTGTGTATATCATATGATGTCCAGATATTCTACCAGTCACATGTTAATTGTATATAACATGAGATATCTGTACATACAGTATATTACATAGAGTTTACAGAATAATACATTTCTAGCATATATACAGGGCTGAAATAAGTATTGAACATGTAACTGATTTTAGTAAATGCCATTGAAATGAATTTCTTACCAGATGTCGGTAACAACCCATCCAATCCACACAGGCAAATAAATCAAACCACCGATGTCCATAACTTAAGTGATTTGTAACGAAATAGAGAAAAAGTATTGCACACACTTACTGAAATTTAATTAATATTTTGCACAAAAGCCTTTGTTTGTGATGAAGCTTCAAGACACTTGCTGCCATATGCTGAAAAATACCCTCACACCATGATGTTCCCATCTCAAAACTTCACTGTTGGTATGTGTTGTTTTTTTTTTATTATTTGCTTCCAAAGTGTTCAATTTTTGTCTCATCTGACCAGACTATGTTCGCCCATTATTTCACAGACTTGTCTAAATGTTGTTGAGCAAACTTTAAACATGCTTGAATATACACTTTGGTCAAAAATTGAGTCTTTCGTGGTGAGCGTGCATACAGGCCATGGAGGGGGGTGTATTGCGTATTGTTTTCTTTGCAATAAGGCTGTGTGCGCACGTGTGCAATTTTCCTGCATTTTGGCTGCGTTTAAAACTGCAGCGCCTCAATGACAAAATGCATGCGTTGTGCTTCCCCAGCAAACTCTATGAGAAGTCTGCAAATTTCCAAACGCACGTTGCTTTTTTTTAGACAGCATTTTGGATGCCAAATATTTGACAAAATCGAAGCAACATGTCACTTATTTTGTGCATTTTGGTTGCATTTTTCACCCATTGAAATGAAGAGGTGTGTCAAAACGCAACCAAAACGTTTAGCTGTGCACTTGCACTGCATTTTTGTTGCATTCTGCATGCTTTTTTCACAAACAAAACAGGTTTTTCGGTCTCTCTCTCTGTCGATGTCGGTCTCACTCTCTCTGTCTGTCGGTTGGTCTCTCCCTCGCTCTGTCGGTCGGTTGGTTTCTCCCTCTCACGCCCTCTCTCATACTCACCGATCACTGGCGTGGCGTGGGGCTGCACAGCTGTCACACTGCTCCAGCGTCTTCTCCTGCTTTTGAAAATGCCGGCCGCTCATTATTCCACCTCATACTCACTGCCTCACCCGCACACCGGCGCCTATGATTGGTTGCAGTCAGAAGAGCCCCTACGCTGAGTGACAGCTGTCTCACTGCAACCAATCACAGCCGCCAGTGGGCGGGTCTATATTGTGCAGTAAAATATATAAATAAAAAATTTAAAAATACGGCGTGCAGTCCCCCCTAATTTTGATACCAGTCAAGGTAAAGCCACATGGCTGAGGGCTGGTATATTCAGGATGGGGAGCCCCACGCTATGTGGCGCACCAAGCCTAAAAATATTAGCCAACAGCCGCCCGAAATGCCGCGTCCATTAGATGTGACAGTCCAGGGACTCTACCCGGCTCATTCCCATTGCCCTGGTGCGGTGGCAATCGGGGTAATAAGGAGTTAATGGCAGCCCATAGCTGCCACAAAGTCCTAGCTTAGTGATGGCAGGTGTCTATGAGACACCCCCCATCACGAAACTGTAGTGAAATATATAAACACAAACACCGAAAAATCCTTTATTTGAAATAAAAGACGAAAAAAACACCCTCTTTCACCACTTTAATAATCCCCAAACACTCCTCCAGGTCTGACGTAATTTACACGAGATCCCACAACGTTTCAGCTCTGCTACATCGGAAGCTGACAGGAGCGGCTGTAGAGCACGACCGCTCTCCGTGAGCTTCACGGAGCAACTGAAGTGAGTCACGCTGTCAGCGGTGACGTCGCTCAGGTTCCCCGCGGCCGCAGCTGGATCCTCCAACTGTCTCAGGTGGAGGACTTCAGCTGTGGCCGCAGGTAACCTGAGTGACAGCACCATTGATTGTGCGGCTCACTTCAGTCACTCAGGTGATTTGCAATCACAGGTGAGTCCTTCACTTGTGATCACAAATGAGGCCGCGACATAGAGAGCCGCGTGATGACAGTGAACTCGGGTGAAGATCTTATGTCACTGCTGCGGACCCCTGTGTTCTGGCACTGACCTCAGAGGTTCATCTGAGTTCATTACAGCACACAGAGATAGAAGATGGGCTCAAGAGCAATTGGTGGAACAAGCCACTAATTTGAAGGACGTTGTGCAGGAGAAAGGGGGATCTGCTGAAAAATATTATGCCAGGCTCCAACGAGTCTCTCGGATCTCGGGTTCACTACGACCAATAAGTCACAAGCCAACCTCCTAATCACCACCTTTTTTGAAGGTCTGCAAACAGACCTTAAGGACATGGTAATGTCCACTCGACCCGAGATCATAAATCCTCCTGCCAAAGATGCTATCCTGGTTGTTAAAAGCTTCCAGAGAAGCCTGGTAAAACATCCAGCCCCGAAATTTAAATAGAATACCCCAGCACTGGTGTATACTAACACACCAGCGCAGCCCTTACCACAGCCCATGCCCCAACAGGGCCCAAACCCTGTCTATGTACCTTCAAACCACAGTGTCAACAAGAATACTGCCCTATGCAGCAGCAGCCATAATACTTTCAGCCACAGCATATTCAGCCACAACATAACCTTGTTATGACAATAATCAACGTGGCCATCAAAACCAATGTCTTATCTGTTGGCGTTGTGGCCAGCCCGGTCACTTCCAGAGAAGGTGCCGTACCCTAAAAGAGTGTGGCCGGGTACCCTCAAAACCATAACCAAAACCTGCAGCACATAAATGCACAATGAAGGTGTGGCCAATCAAATTCTGTCGTGATGGTCAGTTCAAATCAGGGTTTTTCTACATCTGTAACTTTAGATGTCACAGGGACCTCTATTAAATTCATGGTGGAGACTAGGGCGGTCAATTCTATTGTTAAAATATTTGATATACCACCTGATCACACCCTGCCCCTTTCTGATGATGTCCTTACCCTAGTGGGCGTAGATGGATTACCCACTACGCATACATTGACCGGTACCGGATGGATCTTTCCCTGTAATTCACAACCAGTTCGTGTTGTCAAAAAATCTTTCGAGTCAATTTATTAAAATTTGATTTGTTGAATAAATTAAAGGTCGCTATAAATTAAGATGGAGAAGGAGGTATTACTCTCACCCTGACTAAAGTAAGTTTCCCAGAAGGGTGTGAGGAGACTTGCCTCCTACGGGTACTTCTTACTGTGATGCTCTCTATGCCATGTGCTGATGAATCTGATGTAGACCATTATGGTCAAAAGGGCCTAATGATGTGGGTAAACTCCCTGTAGATCTAGTAATGATCTATCTGAAGCCAGGTGTGCCTTTTTCCTGGAGTATCACAGTATCCCTTTAAATCAGTCCAAGAAGCGGGTCTCCAAGGCCAAGTTGACACTGCAGCGAGACGTGAGAGTGACAGGGAAAGGTGGGGGCTAAGTCAGCTCCTAAGAAAAAAACTGACGAAGAAGAGAAAAAGGAAAATAAAATGGTTTCAGCAGAGATTTGCAAGGCTGCATGTGTTTCACTTTTTACTGATGAGTGTTTCTTGGCTGGTTGGGTGGGTTTTGTTTAACCCTTAGAGTTCAGGATTTCACCAGATATTATTAATAGTATCCTGCTAATATCTAAATAATTAAATTAACTTTGCAGGGAAAATTAGATTTTTTGAAATATGCAAATTAGGGTTTTTTTGTTTTTATGGTCATCTTTTTGTTTTGTGTTTCTGCATACAAATTGCCAGTATTAATTAGTTTTCTTTTCTTTTACAGATACAGAATATATATGAATCGTGTTGTCTATTGTAAGGTTTCAAAATTTTCCAGCAGTAGAAGGCACAGCAGACATATTGGATAGATGATCTAATGCATATTTCTTTAGTTTTTGTTTTTATAGATGGACAGACATATTGGATAGATGATCTAATGCATATTTCTTTTTTTTGTTTTTATAGATGGAACAAGATGCTGGTCGATTCTACACTGGAAATATCACGGTTTACACAACATGAGGTAGTGTACATTTGAACCACTCCCTCCCCTTCTATCGGTACAGGAGGAAGTGACATATTAATCCCCTCTCTAGTGGGTGAAGCAGAGGTAGGTAAGATAGTCAAAATGTGTATGTAGGATGTAGATCTTTCCTGTTGTCAAATGAGCTAGGTATGCTGTAGATAAAGTCTAAATCTGAGCTGATGGAATCGGATGGAGATCCCCGCACAGGTGCAGCTGACCAAGAAGCAGTGAACGGGCCTAGAGTTGAGGAGTCCTTTACCAATGCATATGGACCATACCTCGGTGGCACCTGTCACGTCAGTGACTTCTGTTACTCCTTGTGTTCTTAAATCCCTACAGGAACAAGCGAATCAACAAGGAATGGAGTGCGAGATGCAGGGAGCCAGCTGACTGAGGAAGGTCTGTGGATAAAGGGCGGTAAGCTTTCTCTGCCATGAGATCTCTTCTCAATGATGGCCCAGGTAACATGGACTAAAATCTGTGAAAGACGAATATCAGTGTGTGCTTTGGTGATGCCAGGGTTCAGTACCCAGGTGGGCAGACTCACCCGGTCTTGTAAAACACGTTCTTAAAACAATGAGACAAAACTGAAAAGAGTTCACAGAAGCACCCTGCACCTGCTCTACCCATTTTTAGAGACCGCAAACTGATTATAGATGTATATCATGAGCACGTTGTATGCAAGTCTGTGCGTGTTGTGTAGATTTCTTTCCAGGTTTGGTCAGAGGCATTCCAGTGCAGAAAGCAACATCATTGCTGAAAATCCACATAATGCAAGTGGTATGTAAAAAAAAACACAAAAAACAAACAGGTCTCTATGTAAAATGATTTTTTTGGTTTAACACAAGGCACGTACAATTTTCATATGATTGACTAAATAGTGAAATAAACAAGTGTATTTTCTAATTCCAGATCCTAAATCAGGGTTTGTAGTATATGGTTTTCAGTCAGGACACTGATTAATCCTAAAGGGACAAGCGAGAAAGAGTCATGAGTCAAGATTAGATGAGTTGATCCAGCTTGTCCCCACCATAGAAATTTCGATGAAGCTCAATGGCAGGACAACATGGATTCACGCCTCACATTACAGAAGGGTCGATCCACCGGAGCTGCACTGAGCATCCTGCTCATTCTGTATAATTGAGTATTTTTCAATAAACGAGTCCAGTCTATGACATTGGCTCATACGGTGAACACGTTTTGTGTGATCATTGTCTGATTCAGTAATATCTGCACAGATACAGTCATATGAAAAAGTTTGGGCACCCCTATTAATGTTAACCTTTTTTCTTTATAACAATTTGGGTTTTTGCAACAGCTATTTCAGTTTCATATATCTAATAAATGATGGACTCAGTAATATTTCTGGATTGAAATGAGGTTTATTGTACTAACAGAAAATGTGCAATCTGCATTCAAACAAAATTTGACAGGTGCATAAGTATCGGCACCCTTAGCAATTTCTTGATTTGAACACTCCTAACTACTTTTTACTGGCTTACTGAGGCACTAAATTGGTTTTGTAACTTCATTGAGCTTTGAACTTCATAGGCAGGTGTATTCAATCATGAGAAAAGGTATTTAAGGTGGCCACTTGCAAGTTGGTCTCCTATTTGAATCTCCTATGAAGAGTGGCATCATGGGATCCTCAAAACAACTCTCAAATGATCTGAAAACAAAGATTATTCAACATAGTTGTTCAGGGGAAGGATACAAAAAGTTGTCTCAGAGATTTAAACTGTCAGTTTCCACTGTGAGGAACATAGTAAGGAAATGGAAGAACACAGGTACAGTTCTTGTTAAGCCCAGAAGTGGCAGGCCAAGAAAAATATCAGAAAGGCAGAGAAGAAGAATGGTGAGAACAGTCAAGGACAATCCACAGACCAGCTCCAAAGACCTGCAACATCATCTTGCTGCAGATGGTGTCACTGTGCATTGGTCAACAATACAGCACACTTTGCACAAGGAGAAGGTGTATGGGAGAGTGATGCGAAATAAGCCGTTTCTGCAAGCACGCCACAAACAGAGTCGCCGGAGGTATGCAAAAGCACATTTGGACAAGCCAGTTACATTTTGGAAGAAGGTCCTGTGGACTGATGAAACAAAGATTGAGTTGTTTGGTCATACAAAAAGGCGTTATGAATGGAGGCAAAAAAACACGGCATTCCAAGAAAAGCACTTGCTACCCACAGTAAAATTTGGTGGAGGTACCATCATGCTTTGGGGCTGTGTGGCAAATGCCAACACCGGGAATCTTGTTAAAGTTGAGGGTCGCATGGATTCAACTCAGTATCAGCAGATTCTTGATGAATAGTGACGACGTTGCAGTTACGCAGGGGGTGGATATTTCAGCAAGACAATGATCCAAAACACCAATCCAAATCTACTCAGGCATTCATGCAGAGGAACAATTACAATGTTCTGGAATGGCCATCCCAGTCCCCAGACCTGAAAATCATTGAACATCTGTGGGTTGATTTGAAGCGGGCTGTCCATGCTTGGCGACCATCAAACTTAACTGAACTGGAATTGTTTTGTAAACAGGAATGGTCAAAAATATCTTCATCCAGGAACTCATTAAAAAGCTACAGGAAGCGACTAGAGGCTGTGATTTTTGCAAAAGGAAGATCTCCAAAATATTAATGTCACTTTTATGTTGAGGTGCCCATACTTATGCACCTGTCAAATTTTGTTTAAATGCAGATTGCACATTTTCTGTTAGTACAATAAACCTCATTTCAATCCAGAAATCTTACTGAGTCCATCATTTATTAGATATATAAAACTGAACTAGGTGTTGCAGAAACCCAAATTGTTATAAAGAAAAAAGGTTAACATTACTAGGGGTGCCCAAACTTTTTCATATGACTGTATATAGCTAATTCGATCCATGCCTCTGATACTCTGAATGAAGATACCATTAGCTATCTTCACCTAAATTTCTCCTTTGACACTGCCAGAGGGTGCATTTTGTTTGTACAATTACAGAATGCAGCGTGCGCACATACCCTAATGCTACCTGCTTATTCCAGGTCTTTCTCTAGCTCTCCACAGTTAGTCCTTTGCTCTTGGTCACCTCTTCTGATAATTTTTTTCACTCCTCTGTCTGAAATCTTGAGACAAGCACCTAGGTGTAGCCGGTTTATGGTGAAATGTTCTTCTTTTCAATTCTAGATTATGGCCCCAAAAGTGCTGACTGGAATTTTTTGTAGTTTAGAAATCTTCTGTATCCAATGCCATCAGTATGTTTTGCACAAGAAAGCTGCAAAAGTCGTGAGACAGCCCATTGATTTTACCCATCAGGCAACGTTTCTTGTATGGCACCTTGGTAATGAGTCACTTTTTTATAGGACATCAGTTGAACCAGCTGCTATTTTTCAATAAGTTGCAGGATTGCTTTCTAATTACTGATAAGATTTCAGCTGGTGTCATGACTTTCCATGGCTTTTTGCACATCTTTCTTTATGCATTCAATACATTTTTCCTGTTATTTCTCATTATTACACATCACTTAATTTATGGACAGCTACGGTTTGATTTCTCTTTCCTATGTGGACTGGATAAGTTGTTACCAACATCTGATGAGAAACTGTCAAACATGGTGGTGGCAGCATCATGGTTTGGGCCTGCTTTTCTTCAGCAGGGACAGGGAAGATGGTTAAAATTGATGGGAAGATGGATGGAGCCAAATACAGGACCATTCTTGAAGAAAACCTCTTGGAGTTTGCAAAAGACCTGAGACTGGGATGGAGATTTGTCTTCCAACAAGACAATGATCCCAAACATAAAGCAAAATCTACAATGGAATGGTTCACAAATAAATGTATTCAGGTATTAGAATGGCCAATTCAAAGTCCAGACCTGAATCCAATCAAGAATCTGTGGAAAGAGCTGAAAACTGCTGTTCACAAACGCTCTCCATCCAACCTCACTCAGCTCGAGCTGTTTGCAAAGGAAGAATGGGCAAGAATTTCAGTCTCTTGATATGCAAAATTGATAGAGACAAACTCAAGCGTCTTGCAGCTGTAATCGCAGCAAAAGGTGACACTACAAAGTATTAACTTAAAGGGGACGAATAATATTGCACGCCCCACTTTTCAGTTATTTCAGTTATTCTTCACCACAACATTAAAATTTTTATCTTTATCTTTGAAGCCTGAAATATGGGAAAAGGTTGAAAAATTCAACAGAGCCTAATACTTTTGCAAGGCACTGTAGCTCTCAATATACGAGGGGCTGCTGATAAGTCTGAGTTTACCCAGTAAGAAACGAGATAGGATGATGAAACTTTACATTTATTCCACATACTCTCCACTGATGTCAACACACTTCTTACATTGGTATTCCAAGTTCTGTAAGCCTAGCAAAAAGAAGGATTTCGGTTGTGCCTCAAACCAGGCATCTGTAGCAGCTATGGAATCCGAAATGGTGTGAAATTTGGTACCCTTGAGGTCTTTCTTCAAGTTTCCAAACAGATGATAGTCAGAGGGAGCTAGATCTGGTGAATAAGGTGGGTGGTCAACCAGCTGGAAGCCCAGTTCTGACAGTTTTGTTGTGGTCACTTGTGCAGTGTGAGTGGAGGCATTGTCTTGCAGGAACAAGATTCCTTTGGACAGCTTGCCGCACCTTTTGGCCTTCGGAGCTGCCTTTAGTTGGTCCAAAAGTTCAATGTAATAGCTTGCATTGATGGTGGAACCCTTTTGAAGGTAGTCCACTTGCAGCACACCCTCCTTATCCCAGAATACAGACACCATCACCTTAGTGGCTGATTTTTGCATCCAGAACTTCTTTGGACGAGGAGAACCACTGTGCCTCCACTCTTTTGATTGTTCCTTGTTTTCAGGGTCATACAAATAAATCCAGGTCTCATCCATAGTGACCAGTCGATCCAGGAAGTTCTTATCAGTCTGGAAACATTGACAAATGGACCTGGAAGTTTAGGGTCCCACTTTGCAGATAGCTTCCTCTAAAATATCCAAATGTTCATGGATAAGGACACAAACACATTCACGGGAAATCCCCATGATGTCTGCTATTGCTTTAGCTGAAATTCGTTGATTCTCAGTATGAGGTTGTGCACAGCATTGCCGATCTCCAGAACAAGAACCACTCTCGGTCGTCCATGACGTTCCTCATCACTGGTGCTGAAGTGGCCAGTTTTAACTGTGGAATATGAAGTGTATTGATTCCCCAATGTCTGCGAGATATCACCATGAATATCCTTTGTGGACTTTCCTTGCAGAAACAAGAATTTTATCACTCCTCTGCTCTCAGTTGCTGTGAATATTGCATTAGACTCCGCCATTTTGTTTTTCCACGTGCGTAGAACACCGTTGCCATAAGATTTAAACATGAAATTTTGAAAACATATATTAGACACATAAGACTTTCATGTGATGTAGTATGTGTTACCATAGAAACAAAAAAAGATCACAAAGCTAAAGACTTATCAGCAGACCCTCGTACAGGATGAGCACCCACATAGCTCTCAATATACAGTATTAGCCCTCACAAAGCTCTCTATATAAAGGATGAGCCCTCACGTAGCTCTCTATATAAAATATGAACCCCCACATAGCCCCCTATATAAAGTATGAGCCCTCACATAGCTCTCTATATACAGGATAAGCCCTAACATAGCTCTCTATATACAGGATGAGCCTTCACATAGCTCTCCATATAAAATATGAACCCCAGATAGCACCCTATATACAGGATAAGCCCTCATATAGCCCCCTATATACAGTATGAGCCCTCACACAGCTTTCTATATAAAGGTGAGCCCTCACATAGTTCTCTATATAAAATATGAACGCCACATAGCTCTCTATATACAGTATGAGCCCTCTAATAGCTCCCAATACACAGGAGGGTCCCCTACATAGGTCTATATACAGGATAAGCCCTCAAATAGCCCTCTATATGCAGTAGGAGCCCTCACCTAGACCCTCTATATGCAGTATGAGCCCTCACCTAGCTCTCTATATAAAGGATGAGCCCTCACATAGCTCTCTATATCAAATATGAACCACCACATAGCCCCCTATATATAGTATAAGCCCTCACATAACCCCCTATATACAGTATGAACCCTCACATAGCTTTCTATATAAAGGATGAGCTTTCACATAGTTCTCTATATAGAATATGAACCTCACATACCTCTCTATATACAGTATGAGCCCTCACATAGCTCCCAATACACAGGATGGTCCCCTACATAGCTCTCTATATAAAGGATGAGCCCTCACATAGTTCTCTATATACAGGATAAGCCCTCACATAGCTGTCTATATCAAAAATGAACCCCCACAGTCCCCTATATACAGTGTAAACCCTCACATTGCCACTATATACAGGAAAAACCCTCACACAGCTCTCTATATACAGGATGAAACCTCATATATCTCTCTATATTCAGGATGAACCTTCACATGGCTACCTTTATACAGTATGAGCCCTTAGATAGCCCTATATACAGGATGAGCATGCACATAGCTTCCAAGATGCGGGATGAGCCATCACATAGCTCGCTATATACTGGATGAGCCCTCACACAGCTCTCTATATACAGGATAAGCCCTCACATAGCTCCCTATATACAGGAGGAGACTGAACATAGCTCCCTATATACAAGAGGTGCCCACACATTTCTCTCTATACACAGGATGAGCCCCCATATAGCCCAGTATATACAGTATGAGCCCCCAGTCAGCCACCTATATACAGTATGATCCCCCACATAGTCTCCTATATACAGTATGAGCTCACACACAACCCCCTACATACAGCATAATCCCCCATAGCTTTCTATATACAGTATGAGCCCTCTATACGATATGAGTCCCCGGACAGCCCCTTAAATACAGTATGAGCCCCTGCATAGCCCCCTATATACAGTATAATCCTCACATAGCCCCCTATGTACAGGATTGGCCCTGCCATTACACACTATATAAAAGCATGGATTCCATAAACATATTAAGAAAAAAAACACACACAGACCTCACTTTCGTTCCTTTGGCACTCTGCTTTGGTCCACAAGACTCCACTTCTTCACACATGCTGGTACCAACTGATGATGCCACAGAACAGGCCACGGGACCTCAGCTGGAGCTGAGCTGCCATTCTGTATTGCCAGCAATGGAGCGCCAGGAAAGCTCCCAGTTCCGACATGTGCACAGCTGTTAATGGTGCAAACATTATAGTGAGGGTAATTGTGACGCCCTGGCCCCGCCAGGTGTCGCACACAGGGTAGGCCCCCCGCATAACACCTTCCCAAAAAGGGTTACACCAAAGCCAACCAAATCATAGTCACCCCCCTCAGGGTAGGACAGGCACACCAATGGGCGGGAGCAGGCGGATGGAGCACGCCCACCTAGGGGTCTAGAGAACCTGGGGCGGGAAAAGTAGTCAGTTCAAGTCTGAGTTGAAGTGGAGTTGAGTGGAAGTTGAAGGAGGAGAGGAGTGAAGCCTGTGACAGTGACAGTCTGTCACGTGGAAGTAGCAGCAGAGAGGCGTCGGGACGGAGCCCCGGCGTATTGGCTAGGTGGCAGACGGTTGTCCATATCTGACAGAAGTTGGGAAGACGGCTGCGGGAGATCCGAGGAGGACAGGGTTGGAGCCCGCCGGTACCGAGTACCGGAGATCTGAACCGGAAACTGTGCAGAGAGGGGGTACTTGGACCCTGAAGCCAGGACCGGAACTAAAGGCCTAGCTAATTAACCAATTGAGGGCAGGATTATAGGTCCTGTCCCAACCAAAGTCCCAAAAGCAGACAACCACCCACCGAGGGGGTAAGGGCATCCGCCAGGGCCCGTAGATCCCAAGGGTCAGCGTCAGCGGGCACGGTTCCCAACCAAAAGTACCGGGAGCGGACTCCCGTGTTCCATACCGGGAAGTCCACACACTACAAAACACAGTGCAGAGGAAAAGTGACACAGACCACCAGCCCGGGTGTGGGACCAGAGTAAACCTGGCCGCGGCGGCCGGTCACCAACACATTGGTTTACCGATTGGACTTGTGTGAAGTTATTTGTGAGTACATTGACATCCCCCGGTGTGTCCGGGCGCGCCGGCACCTGCAGTCACCATCCTCAACACAGAGACACTGAGAACTGGGGCAGCAATCCCTACCCACGGAGGGGTTAACATCCAGCTGCAAGCCCATCACCCCTGGGTGCTCCCCAGCAGCAGCGGTGGTGCTACATTTCACCACACACCATAGGTGGCGTCACAAAATCCTCGTATATAAACGTCCCCTTTTCATTCGAAGTGTCCGCGAGACCCCCCGGGTCCGGAGACCCCTCGAGCCACACTGCAGATCCGGATCCGATCAGCTCGGCTGCTGGTGTGAGGGCGGCACATAATCTCACTTGCCCTCATTATAATCTACCTATCAGTATGTAATAGACTAATCTGTACACTGTATGTGCTATGTTTTATTTACACAGATATATACTGTTATATGCACTGTACTAATCACACCTGCACATACAGGACCTCACATATATATGGAGCCAGGGTCGGACTGGGGTGTGAGGGGCCTACCAGGGAAATTGCCTCTAGGGGCCCGCACTATAGCTACTGTAAACGTTTTTATTACTTGATCATTTTCGGCTTCTCTCAGTATAACGTGCGACTTTTAGCAAATCCTACAGTGCGCAGAAGAGCCCTGTCCTGTGCCTGCAGATATCACAGGATTTCCTGTAGCCTCTTATTTATTGTAGTTAATAATGGAATCTATTATTTACAGTCAGTCGCAGGTTTTCTTACACACGGACATTCCTTGTCCTAGGAAAACCACCGAGTACAACAGCCAAACAATAATCAAAGAGAAGCAGAACGTTATCCAGCATCTTCATATGGAAACGTTTACTAACATTAATCCCCCTCTGCCCTCATCTGGGAAATCCCCTGTAAGGGTGCGTGCCCAGCCGTCCACGATCAGTGTTTGCAGCATGTTGGCTGTAGCATGGTTCAGCTGCATCCAAAACGCTGCGTTGTAAGTACAAGCACAGTGGAGGGATTTCTAGAAATCCCGTGCCCAATGTGATTCTTGTTTCCGCAGCAAACACTGACCTGCGGATCTTCTTTCTAGACCACAGCATGTCAATTGTTTGCTGCGTGATCATATGCTCCTCCGTATGGAGAACACAAGTGAAAGACCGCAGCGCACTGAAGCCTGATTGTGGGTATGAGCAGCTGCGGTCTCCTGCGGAGAACACTCGCAGCCCCGCAGGTCCGGACCCGCTCCATGCAGAACACAGTGAGTCCTGATCGTGGGCATATACCCTAAGGGGCACTTTGCACACTGCGACATCGCAGGCCGATGCTGCGATGCCGAGTGCGATAGTCCCCGCCCCCGTCGCAGCAGCGATATGTGGTGATAGCTGGCGTAGCGAAAATTATCGCTACGCCAGCTTCACACACACACTCACCTGCCGTGCGACGTCCCTGTGGCCGGCGACCCGCCTCCTTGTTAAGGGGGCGGGTCGTGCGGCGTCACTGCGACGTCACACGGCAGGCGGCCAATCGGAGCGGAGGGGCGGAGATGAGCAGGATGTAAACATCCTGCCCACCTTCTTCCTTCCGCATATCCTACGGAAGCCGCAGTGACGCTGGTAGGAGATGTTCCTCGCTCCTGCGGCTTCACACACAGCGATGTGTGCTGCCGCAGGAGCGAGGAACAACATCGGACCGTCGCGTCAGCGTAATTATGAATTATGCCGATGCTGCACCGATGATACGATTACGACGCTTTTGCGCTCGTTAATCGTATCATCAAGGCTTTACAAACTGCGATGTCGCATGCGATGCCGGATGTGCGTCACTTTCAATTTGACCCCACCGACATCGCACCTGCAATGTCGCAGTGTGCAAAGTGCCCCTAAGAGTCAGTGTGTGGAGGTGTGAAGCATTACCACCAAATACACTTTACCATTTGGAGACTCTGGTGAATATTTGTCTTCACTATAGTTTCTAAACTAGTGTTACATGTTGGATAAACCCTTCACTAGTCCTGTGTATTCTGACAACACTGCTCTATAGACAGATCAGGCTTTTTTTTTACATATATAGTATTTATACTGAAGCTCCTCTTGTACTATCATCACATATAGAGGCCCCCTGAAGAGTAATTACATATAGCCTAAGATAATGACACTAACACTGGGGCACTGGGGGTACAGGATAATGACATTGACACTGGGGGTACAGGATAATGACACTGGGGTATAGGGCAATGTCACTGACACTGGGGTTACAGGATAATGACACTGACACTGGGGTTACAGGATAATGACACTGACACTGGAGGTACAGGATAATGACACTGACACTGGGGGTACAGGATAATGACACCGACACTGGGGGTACAAGATAATGACACTGACACTGGGGGTACAGGATAATGACACTGACACTGGGGGTACAGGATAATGACACTGACACTGGGGGTACAGGATAATGACACTGACACTGGGGGTACAGGATAATGACACTGACACTGGAATACAGGATAATGACACTGGGGATACAGGATAATGACACTGATACTGGGGGTACAGGATAATGACACTGACACTGGGGGTACAGGATAATGACACTGACACTGGGGGTACAGGATAATGACACTGACACTGGGGGTACAGGATAATGACACTGACACTGGAGTACAGGATAATGACACTGGGGATACAGGATAATGACACTGATACTCGGGGTACAGGATAATGACACTGACACTGGGGGTACAGGATAATGACACTGACACTGGGGGTACAGGATAATGACACTGACACTGGAGGAACAGGATAATGACACTGACACTGGGAGTACAGGATAATGACACTGGGGATACAGGATAATGACACTGATACTGGGGGTACAGGATAATGACACTGACACTGGGGGTACAGGATAATGACACTGACACTGGGGGTACAGGATAATGACACTGACACTGGAGTACAGGATAATGACACTGGGGATACAGGATAATGACACTGATACTCGGGGTACAGGATAATGACACTGACACTGGGGGTACAGGATAATGACACTGACACTGGGGGTACAGGATAATGACACTGACACTGGGGGTACAGGATAATGACACTGACACTGGGAGTACAGGATAATGACACTGGGGATACAGGATAATGACACTGATACTGGGGGTACAGGATAATGACACTGACACTGGGGGTACAGGATAATGACACTGACACTGGGGGTACAGGATAATGACACTGACACTGGAGTACAGGATAATGACACTGGGGATACAGGATAATGACACTGATATTCGGGGTACAGGATAATGACACTGACACTGGGGGTACAGGATAATGACACTGACACTGGGGTACAGGATAATGACACTGACACTGGAGGAACAGGATAATGACACAGACACTGGGGTACAGGATAATGACACTGGGGGTACAGGATAATGACACTGACACTGGGGTACAGGATAATGACACTGACACTGGAGGAACAGGATAATGACACAGACACTGGGGTACAGGACAATGACACCGACACTGGGGGTACAAGATAATGACACTGACACTGGAGGTACAGGATAATGACACTGACACTGGGGGTACAGGATAATGACACCGACACTGGGGGTACAAGATAATGACACTGACACTAGGGGTACAGGATAATGACACTGACACTGGGGGTACAGGATAATGACACTGACACTGGGGGTACAGGATAATGACACTGACACTGGGGGTATAGGATAATGACACTGACACTGGAGTACAGCATAATGACACTGGGGATACAGGATAATGACACTGATACTGGGGGTACAGGATAATGACACTGACACTGGGGGTACAGGATAATGACACTGACACTGGGGGTACAGGATAATGACACTGACACTGGGGGTACAGGATAATGACACTGACACTGGGAGTACAGGATAATGACACTGGGGATACAGGATAATGACACTGATACTGGGGGTACAGGATAATGACACTGACACTGGGGGTACAGGATAATGACACTGACACTGGGGGTACAGGATAATGACACTGACACTGGAGTACAAGATAATGACACTGGGGATACAGGATAATGACACTGACACTGAGGGTACAGGACAATGACACTGACACTGGGGGTACAGGATAATAACACCGACACTGGGGGTACAGGATAATGACACTGACACTGGGGGTACAGGATAATGACACTGACACTGGGAGTACAGGATAATGACACTGACACTGGAGGAACAGGATAATGACACAGACACTGGGGTACAGGATAATGACACTGGGGATACAGGATAATGACACTGACACTGGAGTACAGGACAATGACACTGACACTGGAGGTACAGGATAATGACACTGACACTGGAGTACAGGATAATGACACTGGAGGTACAGGATAATGACACTGACACTGGGGGTATAGGATAATGACACTGACACTGGGGGTACAGGATAATGACACTGACACTGGGGTTACAGGATAATGACACTGACACTGGGGGGACAGGATAATAACACTGACACTGGGGGTACAGGATAATGACACTGACATTGGGGGTACAGGATAATGACACTGACACTGGGGGTAGCAATGGGCCCCCCAGCCTTGTGTACTCTAGCAATGGGCCTCTCTTCCTGTCCCCTATTATGCCATTGTTCACACACACACACGCACGCACGCACACACACACACACACACACACACACACACACACGTTATTCTCACCTGTCCTCCGTACCTGCGCTGTCCTTACCTTACCAGTCCGCAGGCTCATGGACCCCTCCATGATCTCGTCCGGTGCACGGAGCCGCCGCTGCCGCAGAATGCCATCATGGCTTTACTGCAATTAAATGCTTTGCAGCGCCGTAAAGCATTTAACTGCAGTAAAGCAATGAAGTCAACCTGCAGCGGCGGCTCCGTGCACCGGACGGGTCACTGAGGGGGTCTGTGTCTTGCGGTCTGGAGCACCACGGGAACAGAGGAGAACAGGTGAGAATGATTATTTTTTTTTTCTTCGGCTCCTTCTGAGCAGTTACTTCTCCTCTGCATCCCTGCGCGTCCTCTCCTCTGCTGCTCCGGCGGCGGCAGTGTGATGACGGCCGCTGTGTCGGTGCGGGGCTGAGCAGGTCCTCCGCCTCCTGACACCGGCCGGACTGTTCACATGTACGAGCGTCTGAAGGATGCACGTACATTTGAACAGCGAGCGGTGCAGGACCTACGGTGAGTCACATGACTGTCTGTGATGTCACCACAGGTCCTTCTGCACCCGCAAAAACTGCAGCGATAGTACGGATCGTGTGCTATCGCTGCAGTGTGTAATTGAAAGGCTGGGGGCCCTCAGAGTGTGGGAGGAGGGGCCCATCAGAGCGTGGGGGCCCTGCCCAGTCTGCCGCACATAGCGCCGGCCGTGAAAAACCGGTGGCCCCGCGGCGCTGTACACAGCCCCGCATAAATTAAGGCACGTGGGGCCCCCTGAGGGCCCGAGGCCTACCGGGGGATTCCCCGGTGCCCCGGCGGGCCAGACCGAGCCTATATGGAGCAATATAGCTGGGTGACCACAAGCTATTACTCGGCTTGAGATCATCGTGTCTGCTATTAGTGACGATGGGTACAAAGCGGGAGACCTCACCCTAAAATAAACAAAGAGATACAACTGGCACTACCGACAGCCATTTCAGAGGGGTGGATTAGTGACCCGCATTTGGTGATAGCATCCACAGCAGCCATAACAGCAGGGCACCTGCTATAATGAATAACTGACATCCGCTGATCATTTCCCTAGCTCACCTTGTGAGCCTTCACAATCATTGTTTGCGGGAAAAGAATAATTAAAAAAATAAATAAATAAATAAAATAATACAGGTAACCTCTTACCGACACTGTGTACGTCATGCCTCATGTCGGCATACTCACTGCCTGATGCCGCGGGCAGCGAGTTCCACGCATATGAGTTGATTTGAATAGCTGACATGTGTGGATATCAGACACAAATGGATCCGCTCTCCACTCGTGCCTGTTAACTCCTTACACCGCGCTGTCAAAACGTGACAGCGCGGTGTACATCGCAGCCGCAGTAAGCTCTCAGTCACCTGGCTCCATCGGAAGTTACATGTTGTGATCACGTAGATCCAATCATTGCCATGGTAACACAGGGTCATGTGATGACTCCTGTAGCTATCATAAGTCAGTTCCTCTTAGGCCCTGTGTCCACGGTGCGTTTTTTCATGCTTTTCTGCAGCGTTTTCAACTGCACTTTCTTAGTGCCCAAATGGCTGCGTTTTGATTTCCCAGCAAAGTCTATGGAAAATAGGGTTTTCCTGTGCCCACCATGCAGTTCAAAATGCTGCGTTTAATTTGCATATTTTGTGGCAAAAAACATGCGTTTTAAAAAGCAGCATGAATTGTTTTTGCCATTTGAGGTGCGTTTACATAACATAGAAGTCAATGAGAAAGCAGGGAGTAACCAAGAAACATCAAAATTCCAACGTTTTACCTGCTTTTTTGGTGCAGAAAACATGCGTTTTGGACTACTAAAACGCATGCTTTTTGCACATCAAAATAATTATTTCATATGTCCCTTTACACACACATAGTCCGACAATTTATGTAAAGAAAATTATCATTTTATTGTTATATTTCCGTTTTTTATTAAATAACCGCTATAATTCTATTAAATCTTGCTATTTTCTTTTTTTCCATACAAATATTTATGTGTCCCTTTTTTTTCTCTTTTTTCATATTGTTTGACTGTTGTAACTTTATTTATCATTGTCTTGATGTTCAAAACGCATGTGTCAAAGTGCATTTGAAAAAGCATTCAAAAAGCGCTAAAAATGCACCAAATACGCGGCAAATACGCATGCGTTTTCAGCGCTAAAGTTCTGCAAAAGGCAACTTTGGCTAATTCAATTAAGGACAAAATGTGCATTTAGAACTGCAAGTAAGGAAAAGCAACGTGGACACATAGCCTAACAGCTGGCAGAGGGCCGTGTATGAGAGGAGAGCAGCTTTTCTTCTACAAAAAAGGAACAAGCGATCAGACTGCTGATCCTTATAATAGTAAAATAAAAAAAAGAAAAAGACAAACTTTTAAAAAATTTAAAAAACCTAAAAGTTTAAATCATCCCCCATTCACCCCATTGACAATTAAAGGGTTAAAAAAAAATAAAAAATATACGATATATTTGATATCGCCACATTCAGAAATATCAAAATTTAAAATATCTCATCAATAAATGGCGTAGCGGCAAAAAAATCCAAATGCCAAAATTACGTTTTTTGGTCGTTGCAAATTTTGCGTAAAATGCAATAAAAATGTAGCATCTGCCCAAAAATGGTACCGTTAAAAATGTCAGCTCGAGATGCAAAAAATAAGCGGTCGCTGAACCATAGAGCCCAAAGAATGAGAATGCTATAGTTTTCAGAAAATAGCGCAGAAAGTGTGCCACTTTTTTTGGAAAAACATCTGAATTTTTTTTAACCCATTACATAACAGTAAATCCATACGTTTGGTGTCTACGAATTCGTACTGACCTGAGGCGTCACATCGCCATATCAGTTTTACCATATAGTAAACACAGTGAATAAAATATCCCAAAAACAATTGTGCAATCACACTTTTTTTTGCAATTTTTCTGCACTTGGAATTTTTTTGCCATTTTCCAGTACATTATATGGTAAAACTAATGGATTCATTTAAAAGTACAACTCGTCCCTCAAACGTACGCTCTTATATGGCAAGATTAAAGGAACAATAAAAAAGTGACGGCTCTCGGAAGAAGGGGAGCAAAAAACAAAAACGGAATATCGCTGGGGGTGAAGGGGTTAAACAAAAGAAAATTTAGGACTCTTCCATTATCATATAAATGAATAGATTTGGAACCTTTTATTTCCATTATGTTTTCCTAAAATGCATTAAAATACTGAAACTACTGGAAATGTGAAGCAGAGCCTTAGGCGGGCTTTGCACACTACAACATCGCAGGTGCGATGTCGGTGGGGTCAAATTGAAAGTGACGTACTTCCGGCATCGCATGCGACATCATAGTGTGTAAAGGCTCGATGATACGATTAACGAGTGCAAAAGTGTCGTAATCGTATCATCGGTGCAGTGTCGGCGAAATCCATAATTACGCTGACGCAACGGTCCGATGTTGTTCCTCGCTCCTGCGGCAGCACACATCGCTGTGTGTGAAGCCGCAGGAGCGAGGAACATCTCCTACCAGCGTCACCGCGGCTTCCGTAGGATATGCGGAAGGAAGGAGGTGGGCGGGATGCTTACATCCCGCTCATCTCCGCCCCTCCGCTCCTATAGGCCGCCTGCCGTGTGACGTCGCTATGACGCCGCACGACCCACCCCCTTAATAAGGAGGCGGGTCGCCGGCCAGAGCGACGGTCGCAGGACAGGTGAGTCCATGTGAAGCTGCCGTAGCGATAATGTTCGCTACGGCAGCTATCACAAGGATATTGCAGTTGCGACGGGGGCGGGGACTATCGCGCTCGGCATCGCAGCATCGGCTTGCGATGTCGCAGCGTGCAAAGTACCCCTTAGAATGCAATGTAAAGATACTGGAATGGGGCGGAGTGATGTAGCTGAGCTGAGCGGAGGCACATGAGAGGTGCTCCCACCATCCTGCATATCCTGATATTGTTGCCTGCTCTCCCTCGCCTGCAAAGTTGTTCCTGAGGTAGGGGACACTCTCTAGAGGCCAGCGATTCCACCAGAACTGTCCCCCGACTCCTGACAGCAGATATTGTACCAACTGAGGCCGGACAGTGAGACGAGGCAGCCATCTTCCCTGCACGAGGCTTTGCAGCTGCATAGCGTGCAGCGCCGTGGAGTCCCACCACCCGGCGATCAGCTTACCCCCAGGAGGACGTGGAGGAGCTGGTGGAGGTGGCTTCACAAGTCAGCAGGGGCGAACCAGAGGGGAGATCTGGAGATCAGTGAGCGCCACTAATAATTTTATCATCAGCCGCACCGCCCGCAGCTGGCACATCAAAGGGCCAGCAGCGGTGAACGAGCCAATAACCGAGGCAGATTGGGGTGAGTGCTCTGAAAAACAGGCCCCTCAGGTCTCCCTCTGACACTGACATAATACAGAAAGATATACATTAAGACTCCACGCTGGAGAGGCCTGTATTACTCCTGATTATAACACTCAGGCGCTGTGCTGACTCGGGACTACCCTTTGCTGTAGACACGTGTATGTACAGATGTTGGGGGTGAGAATTAAGTAAACAGAAATACTTAATTCAGCCATTTCATAGACTCAGGTATATAGTTTAGTAGATGTAAACTAACACTCATATATATGAATGCTTTTGTTTCTTACTAACACGTATATATACAGTCATATGAAAAAGTTTGGGCACCCCTATTAATGTTAACCTTTTTTCTTTACAACAATTTGGGTTTTTGCAACAGCTATTTCAGTTTCATATATCTAATAACTGATGGACTGAGTAATATTTCTGGATTGAAATGAGGTTTATTGTACTAACAGAAAATGTGCAATCTGCATTTAAACAAAATTTGACCAGTACAAAAGTATGGGCACCTCAACATAAGAGTGACATTAATATTTTGTAGATCCTCCTTTTGCAAAAATAACAGCCTCTAGTCGCTTAGGCTATGTTCGCACGTTGCGTTTTTTTCCGCGTTTCTGCAGCGTTTTTAGCTGCAGCGTTTTTGTGCCAAAACGCATGCGTTTTTGTTTTCCAGCAAAGTCTATGGAAAAACCAGAAATCCTGTCTGCACTTTGCTTTTTTTTCAGCAGCGTTTAATTTGCATATTTGTGGTCAAAAACCATGCTGAAAAAGAAGCAGCATGTCAGTTGTTTTTGCCATTTCTGCAGCGTTTCATTAACATTGGAGTCAATGAGAAATGGCAAAAAGCAACCAAAATCACAATTCCTGCGTTTTTCATGCTTTTTACCTGCTTTTCCACTGCGATTTTGGCTCCAAAAATGCATGCTTTTCTGGCCAAAAATTAATGGATTCTAATGTTCCTTTACACACACACAATAACCGAAAATTTAAATGCTAAAAAATAATAAACTTTACCTATTTTTCTGTTATAATGTGCATAACCGCTATTATTTCATTATAATTGATATTTTCCATATAGTTTTATTAAAATTTTATCCTTTTTTCATTCTTTTTGACTAGTCCAACTTTATTTCTCAGTGTCTTGATCTACAAAACGCATCTGCAGAAACGCAGGTGAAAACGCAGGTAAAAAGCGCACAAAACGCACTAAAAACGCGGTAAAAACGCATGCGTTTTTAGCGCTAAAAAATGGCCAAAAGCCATTTGGTCAAAAACCAAGGGAAGGAAAACGTGCAGAATAAACTGCAGGTACTCCGACGCAACGTGCGCACATAGCCTTAGGGGCACTTTGCACACTGCGACATCGCAGGTGCGATGTCGGTGGGGTCAAATTGAAAGTGACGCACATCCGGCATCGCATGCGACATCGCAGTGTGTAAAGCCTAGATGATACGATTAACGAGCGCAAAAGCGTCGTAATCGTATCATCGGTGTAGTGTCGGCGTAATTCATAATTACGCTGACGCGACGGTCCGATGTTGTTCCTCGCTCCTGCGGCAGCACACATCGCTGTGTGTGAAGCCGCAGGAGCGAGGAACATCTCCTACCGGCGTCACCGCGGCTTCCGTAGGATATGCGGAAGGAAGAAGGTGGGCAGGATGTTTACATCCTGCTCATCTCCGCCCCTCCGCTCCGATTGGCCGCCTGCCGTGTGACGTCGCAGTGACGCCGCACGACCCGCCCCCTTAACAAGGAGGCGGGTCGCCGTCCACAGGCACGTCGCACGGCAGTTGAGTGTGTGTGTGAAGCTGGCGTAGCGATAATTTTCGCTACGCCAGCTATCACCACATATCGCTGCTGCGACGGGGGCGGGGACTATCACACTCGGCATCGCAGCATCGGCCTGCGATGTCGCAGTGTGCAAAGTGCCCCTTAGTGTAGCTTTTAATGAGTTCCTGGATCCTGGATGAAGGTATATTTGACCATTCCTGGTTACAAAACAATTCCAATTCAGTTAAGTTTGATGGTCGCCAAGCATGGACAGCACACTTCAAATCATCCCACAGATGTTCAATGATATTCAGGTCTGGGGACTGGGATGGCCATTCCAGAACATTGTAATTGTTCCTCTGCATGAATGCCTGAGTAGATTTGGAGCGGTGTTTTGGATCATTGTCTTGCTGAATATCCATCCCCTGCGTAACTTCAACTTCATCACTGATTCTTGCACATTATTGTCAAGAATCTGCTGATACTGAGTTGAATCCATGCGACCCTCAACTTTAACAAGATTCCCGGTGCCGGCATTGGCCACACAGCCCCAAAGCATGATGGAACCTCCACCATAACATATCTTAAACGGATGACAAGGGAGGAGGATGACATAATAGGAAGAAGACTCAGGGACTCAGAGGCAAGATATATATCTAACACAACTGATGGGAACAGCGCGGCTTAGTTGCATTCATATAGGACATATGTACAACACTCTGAAACTAAATCTAAGCGTAAGCTATTCTTCACCCGACAGTCATACTTTGAGCTTGGGAACCAGTCAAACAAATTACTTGCATATATGGTTAGGCAGCATAATGCTTCAAATACAGTACTGGGAATATGAAAGGCGGATGGTTCGATTGTCACATCCCCTGAGGGCATCTCACAATGTTTCTACACGTTCTATAAAACTTTGTACAGCTCTAAAAGTGTTCATGGGGTCCAGGATTGTTTGGCATATTTCAGATGTAGAATGTCAAATATTGAGTCAGTCACAACGAGAGTTTCTAGAGGCAGACATAATAACAGAAGAAGTAACAACAGCCATCTCAGATATGGCTAGAGGGAAATCTCCCGGTCCAGACGGCCTTCAAATAGACTTTTACGGCAAATATTTGTGACACCTTGGCCCCGGTCCTTTTGATATTTTTTCACACTTTTCAATTGGTGGCTCTCTATCTGCCTCTCTATACAAACCGCATATTCTTGTGCTGAGGAAGGAGGGAAAGGATCACTGGACTGTGGCTCATACCGCTCTATATCATTGGTCAATGCTGACTACAAGATTTTTACCAAAATATTGGCGTCCCAGCTTAATTCTGTTATACTAGATGGAGTGCACCCGGATGAAACAGGATTTATGACTGGGAAAAACAACTCTATAAATATTAGATGGGTCCAGTCTATAGTGCAATACAGTATGTTGGTCCCGGAAAACGAGTGGCCCTTGGCCTCACTGGACGCGGTCAAGGCATTTGACTCGGTGGAGTGGCCATTCTTGTCTGCCTGCCTCCAGAGGTTCGCTTTTGGTCCTAAGTTTAGTAATTGGATCCACATGCTGCGTAGATCCCCATCTGTTGTATCAATTCCTGTTCCGGGTGACTATTGTGTCTGTTTGGGGTAATGGAACAGGAGTCATGGGATCATTACATGAAAATATTTGTTAGGGAAACCTTGTTCATGGCTAGGACGTTGATAGCTCTAAGGTGGATGGGAGGTTCACATCCAACAGTACTGTCCTGGGTCAAATTAGTTAATTAAATCATACCCTATGAAGGGGTCGTGCGTTACAATAGGGGATGCCCAGAAAAATTCAACAAAATCTGGAGCCTGTGGAACTCCTTTCTCGACACACTTACAGAAGATTAAAGGGAATGATTGTGACATAGATCCCTCTAGGTGTTAGAATACTGTCCAGCAGTATATGGATATTGAGATGCTGTGTAGCTGTTATTGTTGCCTTTTGTTTTGTTTAGGTTCTTTGATTAGATTAAGTTGTCTGTATACTTAATACAAATCTGTTAAATGTATAAATGCTAGGGTGTATGAACAACAACACTATTTTGTTTTAGGTAAAGCAGGTGCCATGAAAACTACATGACTGCCTATTACTATGTGTAAAATGCCACCATCCATGTACCTGTAACGGTGTACATTATGTCAGCTGTACCGTGTTTGAGTTGTTAATAAAACAAAGGAAAATAAAAGATACAGATATAAATATGGCTTACCATGGCTGCAAACGGCGCCTCTTGTTGGGGACATTTATTTCCTCCCTTTGTTCGCGTTTTACTAAAATATAAACCAAAAGTGATTATGATCCTAGTTCACATACCAGAGGAGCAATCTCCAACCTTGGAAGAAGCAGAACCTATTACATACTATATGGACAAAAGTATTCGGATGCCTACACATTACACCCAGGGAAGTTATATGAAATCTCATGCTAAATCCCCTCAGTGGCATCAACCACTGAGGACTCTCCGTTCTTTTAAACAATTTTTTTTTATCTCTACTGGCTAACATGGTACAAAGATATACTTTGCCTGTAACACAATCCCTTGTCATTAACCCCTTCACCCCCTAGGCCTGAAAACACTTTAATGACTGGGCTATTTTTTACGATTCTGACCAGTGTCAATTTTAGGGCTCATGCGTATTGCGCTGCAGCGTAAATGCATGTGTCCTGCGTCCCCTGCACAATCTATGTAGATTGTGCATGATACGTGCGCACGTTGCTTTTTTGATTGCAGCGATTTGAATGCTAAAATTTTAACCCAAATCCGTGCGTTCATAAAGCATGTCAATTATTTGTGCGCTTTGGATGCTGCTCCCACTCTGTCTATGGTGGGGGCATCATTGCGAGCGCATGAAATCGGCTTTTTTTCTACAGAAAAAATGCATCCATTACGCAGTGTTTCTGCAGCGATTTGAAGCGCACATGTGCTGTAAAATCGCTGCAGAATAATCAGCAGGTATGTGCGAACAAGCCCTAACAGGTAATAACTCTGGAACACTTCAGCAGATACCGGTGATTCTGACATTTTTTGTGATATATTGTACTTCATTATAGTTGTAAATTTAGGCCGATACTTTTACATTTATTTGTGAAAATATTGGAAATTTGTAGAAAATTTCAGTTTTCAAACTTTGACATTTTATAGCCATAAATCTGAGTTATGTCAGAAAATAGTTCCCACATGTCTACTTTACACCAGCACAATTTTTTAAACAATTTTTTTTTTGTTAGGAAGTTAGAAGGATTCAAAGTTCATCAGCAATTTCTCAATTTTCCAACAAAATTTACAAAACATTTTTTTAGGGACCACATCACATTTGAAGTGACTTTGAGAGGCCTAGGTGACAGAAAATACCCAAAAGTGACACCATTCTAAAAACTGCACCCCTCACATTGCTTAAAATTACATACAAGAAGTTTATAAATCCTTTAAGTGCTTCACAGGAACAAAAGCAATGTGGAAGGAAAAAATGATTTTTTTTTTTCAACACAAAAATGTTACTTAAAACATAATGGGTCGTTGGGGGGTTAATGACCGGGCAATTTTTTGCACTTCTGACAAGTGTAACTTTGACAGGTTATAACTCTGGAATGCTTCAACGGATCGTGCTGATTCTGACATTGCTTTTTTGTGACATATTGGACATCATGTTAGTGGTAGAATTAAGGTCATATTTTGTGTGTTTATTTAGGAAAATATCAGAAATTTGGTAAAAATTTTGAAAATTTCACAATTTTCAAAATTTGAAATGTTATGCCTTTAAATCTGAAAGATACTGTATGTCACACAAAATAGTCAGTAAAGAACATTTCCCACATGTCCACTTAACATCAGCGCAATTTTTGAAACAATTTTTTTTACTTAGAAAGTGTCACGATCGGGGGGGTAACAAGCGGGCGTCACACCCCTCCTCTATACCTCCCGACCGACAGACAGAGCACGTGACGCGCTCTCTAGCACCCCTCTTATAGTCAGGCCAATTATGGAATTGCCCGAAAATAAGCAAGGAGGCCGCTATTCTCCTGTGCCGAGGATTGAAGGGTTCCCGGTGAGAGTGAGGTATATATTCCTCCCGACCTCAGCGGACGGAATATATGAAAACCACCTTTAATCTCACCGGCTGCCCCACAATGATCCTTGGCACAAACTCGCTGCCACCAACCGATTTACGGTAACTATTAAGCCGAACACGCAGACGTGGGATTCAAGATCGAGATAACAGAACAGCCCAAGATTAGTTATATAATTTAATCAGCCTAAGGCACACTAGTAACTACAATATATACAATAGGGAATCTACAGAATATGCAGTTAGGTCAGAGTACAGTTACAGGCAAGGTATGGGTTACAAACAGGCATACAGTTCAAGCAGTTACCTTGTGCGTCTGGCCACAGGGGGGGCGCTGTTAGACCAGGTTTCCGGAGCTCCCTCACAGGTCTTTCCCGACCAGACCCCCGAGCAAAGAACAAGCTAAAATGTCCGAACTGTGGTTATCAACCTGGCCGAATACCTGTCCCCTCCTACCTCTGTGACCTCACAGGGAACCAATGTCACTCCCCCGGCTTTGAGTCAGGATAATATTCCCAAGGGATTATTAATCATAACTTTGCCTGAGAACGTCGTAGGCGGACGCCAATGCTCTCATTTTGACAGTTATGAATTTAGCTGCAAAACGAGAGAACTCATGGCTTGTCTGCTAGTTCCCTACTGGCCGATATCACGCCTGGGGTACTTCCCAAGGTCCCACTCCCATAAAAAAGGTGTGCCAGCATCGTCCGCATGCGGAGACACCATTTTTATGGTTGCCGTATTTATCGGACGTACGGCTCGCGAGATAGTAACCATATTTTACCGGAGTCGTTCTGTCTGGTGGCTTCAATGGCCTGGTAATGAGATAGCAACTCTTGTTACAGGGTCACAGCAGGGGGTCGTCCTGTGTCCTTTGTTCACAACTCATCTAATCTCCATATCACAGGAGATTGCCTCTGCTGTGTGAATGGGTTGTGACACCTTTCCAGATGTTGGACATCTGAGAAGGTGAGAAGGAGAAGGGGGGGGGTGTGCTACCACGGAGTGATGAGAGCGATTATGACTGGAAATCATAATTCCTCTTCATATCCCAGGATTTACCTCACACCTCCCCCCTTTTGAGGGCGCTAGGGGGCAGCACACTCCGGTGTTCCCCCGTGCGTCCGTCCGCGACCTCTCTTTGTCGGGACAGCCCGTCTGCGTTACCGTGGTCACGGCCCCTTTTGTGGCAAATGGTGAAGTTGTATTGCTGCAGCGCAAGGCTCCATCGCAACAACCTCCCAAGGGGATTGTGGTCCGTCTCCACGATGAAGCGGCGCCCATATAGATAGGGTTGCAGACGCTGCAGGGCCCACACTATGGCTAGGCATTCCTTTTCCATCGTGGAGTAGGCCACTTCCCTTGGTAACAGCTTCCTGCTCAGGTACAAGACTGGGTGCTCCTGTCTCGCCGAGCCCACCTGGCTGAGCATCGCACCGAGGCCGAAGTCACTGGTGTCGGTCTGTACTACAAACGGCCGCGTGAAGTCAGCTGCCTGTAGTACTGGTGGGCTGGACAAGGCATCCTTTAGGGCCCGGAAGTCTGTCTTGCAGTCCACTGTCCAATCGACTGCAGAGGGCAGCTTCTTCTTGGTGAGGTCTGTCAGGGGCTTCGCCAGGCTACTATAGTGTGGAACAAACCTCCTATAGTACCCATCGGTCCCCAAGAAGGACATCACCTGCTTCTTTATCCTGGGGGTGGGCCAGGATGCGATGGCTTCCACTTTCTCAGGCTCGGGCTTCAGAGTTCGCCCGCCTACCCGGTGGCCCAGGTAATGGACCTCGCTCATGGCCAGCTGACACTTTCCTGGCTTGATGGTCAAACCTGCCTGGTGGATCCGCCTGAGAACTTGTGCTAGATGCTCCAGGTGGTCCTCCCAGGTGGGACTGAAGACGGCAATGTCATCCAGGTAAGCGGCCGAGTACCCTTCAAGTCCCTTGAGCAGGGTGTTGACTAGCCGCTGGAAAGTGGCAGGGGCATTCCTCATTCCGAAGGGCATCACCGTGGACTCGTACAGTCCAAATGGGGTAATAAAGGCAGAACGTTCCCTGGCCTTGCGTGACAGCATTGAGCCCCCTGTAGTCCACGCAGAACCGAGTGGTTCGTTCCTTCTTAGGGACGAGGACTACAGGCAAGGCCCAAGCGCTGTTGGATGCCTGGATCACCCCCAGCTTCAGCATCTCGTCAATCTCCTGGCGCATGTGTTGCTGCACCTCCAGGGAGACCCGATATGCTGAACACCGGATCGGGGGATGATCCCCAGTGTCCACGTGATGGACGGCCAACTCAGTCCTTCCGGGCTGGTTGGTAAACAACCCCCGGAAGAAGTGTAGGGTGGCCCACAGCTGGGACCGCAGGTCCTCCAAGAGCTGGTGGCCAACCTCCACATCCTCAATGGATCCACCTGCCCTAACCTGGGCTAGCATATTCAAGAGGGTTTCCGCCTCTTCCTCCTCGGGCAGGTTGCACATGGGGAGCGCACATGCCTCCCGCTCATGATGTGCCTTCATCATGTTCACATGGAAGGGCTTCCGCCTTCCACGGGCAGGGTCCAGGGTGACCAGGTACGTTACAGGGTTGAGCTGCTGGTACACGAGGTATGGGCCTTCCCAGGCTGCCTGAAGCTTGTCCTGTGGTACGGGACCAGTACCCACACCTTTTGACTCACTTGGTAGGTCCTCTCACAAGAGTTCTGGTCGTACCAACGCTTCTGATCGGCCTGGGCTTGAGCCATATTGTCGTGCACCAGCTGCGTCAAGGCCTGCATTTTGTCCCGAAAGCGCATGACATACTCGATAACCGACACTCCAGGGGTGGCCACATCCCCTTCCCAAACCTCTTTCACCAGAGCCAGCGGGCCCCGTACACGTCGCCCGTACAGGAGCTCAAAAGGTGAGAACCCTGTTGAGGCCTATGGAACCTCCCGGTAAGCAAATAACAGGTGTGGGAGATACCGCTCCCAGTTACACTCGTGGGAGTCGACCAACATCTTAAGCATCTGCTTTAAGGTGCCATTGAACCGCTCGCACAGACCATTAGTCTGTGGATGGTACGGGCTGGCCACCAGATGTTGCACCTGGACTTGCTTACAGAGGGCCTCCATCAGCTGTGACATGAATTGGGTCCCCCGGTCAGTGAGCATTTCCTGGGGAAAACCCACTCGAGAGAAAATCTCAAGAAATGCGGTGTCCACCTTGTCAGCCCGAATGGACGACAAGGCCACCGCTTCAGGGTACCGGGACGCATAGTCCACTACCGTCAGTACGAAGCGTTTCCCGGAGCTGCTGGGGATGGCCAGCGGGCCGACCAGATCCACAGCCACCCTCCTGAAAGGCTCATCAATGATGGGCAAAGATACCAGTGGGGCTTTGGGGTGTGGCCCCGCCTTCCCCACTCTCTGACAGATGCCACACGAACGGCAGTAGGCAGCCACATCGGCCCCCATTTTTTGCCAGCAGAAATGCTGGTTTAACCTGGCCTTGGTCTTAGTGATCCCTAGGTGTCCGGCCATCGGAATCTCATGTGCGATCCGCAACAACTCCGTCCGGAACGGTCCCTGGGCCACGCCTCTGGTGAACCCTGCTGGACCGTGACCCGATACAGCCATCCTTTGTCCCACACCACTCGCTCCAGGTCCGAGGGAGGCTGTGCCTCCTGCTCCTTGAGAGCTTTCAGGCTGTCGTCAGCTTCTAACGCTGCCTGAAACCCCTGACTAGATGTGGCCAGAATCGACGAGACTGTCACATCTTCGGTCAGTACCCTGGGACCTGTGTCCTGGCCTCCACCTGACTCGGCTGCCACTTGGTCAGAAGGGGAAGAGCTATCGGACCTCCGGGAGGCCCCTGGGCTTCCAGCACACCCACTGCGGGTGACAGCAGCCACAGCCGCTGTTACCGTGGGTCGTGCCTGCTCCTCCTCCGTCCCTGACCAAGTCGCCGGTTCAGGCAGACCTACCTGGCTTCCTGACACACCGGTTGTGGGGGAACCCTGCACCGAGATCTTACCTGGGAGCACTTCCGCTCATGGACCAGCCCCAATCTCACCTGCCTGTTCCCCCCCCCTGCAGCAACAGAAACCCCGCGGTGAAGTCTCTGGGGACCCCGCATTTGCTGTGGTAGCCCCCACCCCACACACTGGTTCTCCCCCTGCAGTATCCTGCTCTCTGCTTATCCCTGCAGAGGGCAACAGATCCCAGCTCACTGGCTGATCACTGGTAAGGGCATTGTCACACCCTTCTCCCACCCCCTCCCCTGTCACAGCTGGAGCTGTGTGTGTGTCTGTGGTTTCAGTGTATGCAGAAGACGCAGAGCTCACTCCCTCCTCCCTTACATCAATTACAGATAACACATCCACATCGCCAGGGGGTATGTCAGTACTGGCTGAAAGATCAGCCCTTGAGGATTCGGGGGCCTCAAACTGGGAGGTTATCCGCCCCAAATCTGTCCCAAGCAACACTTTGGCAGGGATCCTATCAGTTACCCCCACCTCCCTCACCCCTCGTCCTGCGCCCCAGTCCAAATAAATCTTGGCGACGGCAGCGTTGGGTCAGTGCCTCCAATTCCGGAGAAAGCGAGGGTTTTTCCGGGGACCAAGTCTTGGGGGGGACACGATCTCCGGCTGCACCAGAGTCACCTCCGAGGCGCAGTCCCGCAGTCCCATGGTCCTAGACTGGCCGACGGTGACGGGTTGGAAGCTGTCCAGGGACCTACCACCACCCCCCTTTACACAGTGCACCGTGGGCGGTTTTGGGGACGGGGACGGGGCCTTGGGGCACTGAGGTCACATGGCCTTGAAGTGTCCGGGTTGGTTGCACTGGTGGCACCGTCTTGTTTCTGCCACGGGCCTGGAGGGGGGGGGGTCGAGGGGGACACCCCCTGCAGTCTAGGGGCAGGTGGGGCAGTCGCAGAATTCATCTTACCCCCTCTCCAGGTGCTGCTGGCGGCCGCTCTCTTGGCCTCCGGGGCCCGATTGTTGGTGTAGTCATGTGCGAGGGCGGCCGTAGCAGTGGACCCCTTTGGCTTCTGGTTTCGGATGAACTGGCGGAGATCCTCAGGGCAGTTCCACAAGAGTTGCTCCGTGATGAACAAGTCCAGGATCTCCGGTCCGGTGGTAAGCTGCAGGCCTTGGGTCCTGTGGTCGGCAGCTCGGGCAAGTGCCCGCTGGTGGTCAGCCCAGGAGTCCTTTGGTCCCTGCAGGCTTCGGAACTTCTTGCGGTAGGACTCCGGAGTGAGGTAGTACTGTTGGATCAGGGCCCGCTTGATGGTGTCATAGCCCTGATCTGCCTCAGCAGGCAAGTCCCCAAGGATTTCCAGGGCCTTACCCCTTAAATGGGGGGTCAGGTATTTGGCCCACTGATCCTTGTCCAGATGGTGCTGCAGGCAAGTCCGTTCAAAAGCAGTCAGGAAAGAGTCCAAGTCTCCATCCTTCTCCAGCACTGGGAAGTCCTCAACACGGACCTTTGGAAGTTTGGTGTCTCGAAGGTCACGGGTGGCTGATGAGGGCCGGAGCTGAGCTAGCTGCAGCTGGTGGTCACGCTCTCTGCCTGTTGCTGTCGCTCTTCACGCGCTGCTTGCCGCTCCGCAGCTTCACGCGCTGCCTGCCGCTCTGCCCTGCGCTCTGCCATGAGTTCCTTGTAGCCCTCCCGGTCTCCAGAGATTCCAAAAAAGTCAAATGACCCAAATTCTCATGAAACATTAAATTCTTTATTATTTTATTAAACAAACACACAAGAAAAATATTAAAAAGATGGATAATGATATAAAAATATCCTGGGTTCAACAAGTGTTAATTTTTATTTTTTTTTATTTTTTTTAAATATTGTACATAATAAATTCATACAGGTTCATAACACAGTTTTTTTTAACAAATTTTTGTACATATGTTTTTGTGAGGTTGGTCTCCTGAAAAAGTATTCAACCCCTAATCCGCCCGCATCGAGGTCAATTATAATATATAATTTGTGATCTATCGGAAAGTGCTAGTGCATTAGCATACAGCTAAAAATAAACAATTTGAGAGACCAAAGATACATGAGATGAATGAGGGGTTGAATAGTTTTGTTTAGAGGTAGAAATAATCTGCTTATTCCAATGAATCTATGCAGAGTTATTATTTCTGAGGCAAGCCATAAAAAACTGCATCAGAAAAAATTATCTCTGTAAGCACTCACGTTGTCACAGGAATTGCTGAAAAACTCTTTGTAAACAAATGCCCATTATACCTATGCATCTACTGTATATTAAGAGTTAACAGAGCAAAGTTCAATCTGTTATATAGTTAACAGGAATAGTATTACATCAGCATGTTACTAGGCAGGCCATATAACATCATGCCATAAACACTGATGTGATAAGAGCAATACTATTCAAGCAGGTATATTAAGGGTTAACAGAGCAGGATTCCGTCTTGTTGCAGGAGTTGAATTACAACAGCATGTTACTAGGCAAAGGGCGCATATCATTAAGCCATAGACACTGATGTGATCAGAGCAATACTTATCAAGCAGGCAGATTAAATCAACATTTTGTCAAACAGATCATACAGAGCGGTGATGAACCAAAGCATAAATATAGATCTTACATAAGAACCCCAGGATCACCCTTAACGATCGTTTCGTCTCTTCCTCAGAAGGGGTGAAGTCTGGTAAGGCACACAGTCTATTTAAGGCTGGGTTCACACATAGCGACAGCGATAACGACGTCGCTGTTACGTCACCATTTTCTGTGACGTAACAGCGACCTAGTAAGTCGTTGTTATGATCGCTGCTTAGCTGTCAAACACAGCGACGCAGCAACGATCATAACGTCGCTACATGTGCAGAGAGCAGGGAGCTGCGCACACTGCTTAGCACTGGTTCCCTGCACTCCTAGCTACAGTACACATCGGGTTAATTACCTGATGTGTACTGCAGCTACATGTGCAGAGAGCAGGAGCCGGCAGCACAGGCAGCGTGAGAGCTGCAGAGGCTGGTAACTAAGGTAAATATCGGGTAACCACCTTGGTTACCCGATGTTTACCCTGGTTACAGCTTACTGCAGCTGCCAGATGCCGGCTCCTGCTCCCTGCTCGCTTCATTCCGTCGCTCTCTCGCTGTCACACACAGCGATCTGTGCGTCACAGCGGGAGAGCAACAATAAAAAAACGAACCAGGGCTGTGTGTAACGAGCAGCAATCTCACAGCAGGGGCCAGATCGCTGCTCAGTGTCACACACAGCGAGATCGCTAATGAGGTCACTGCTGCGTCACAAAAACCGTGACTCAGCAGCGATCTCAGCAGCGAGCTCGCTGTGTGTGAAGCACCCCTAAGTAACAGCTGTCCAATGACACGCAGATTACTGATAGCAGCGGCTGTGAAGCGCTTATCATGGAAAGCAGGAGAGTTCAAAGCACCTGGGTCAGCGTCCTGCAGCCATGGAAACGTCCCCTGGTAAACCAGGGAGTGCGTCCATGAACCACGTGAGGACGCCTCACCATAGAAACCAGACAACACTGCTGCCCAGGGAAGCGCAAGCGCTCTAAGGATTTTTTTATACTTAGAAGTTAACCATAGGAATGCCAGTTATATCAGTGAATCTGAATAGATCCATGGTATGAAGTAAATTTATATGGATTAATGCAATGCAGCACTCATGAAACGGACTCTATTTATATAAAGATTTAATAGTGACATATACTAATGTGATTTATATAAATTAAATACAATAAAGTCTAACTGAAACAGACTCATCCATGGATCTAGACTATATATGTGGATATAAAGAAATGTGACAGTGATAAAGAAAATGTGACGGTACAAAAGTGCAAGGTGAGCAAAAAAGTATAGTGAATGAAACAATGAATAAATGTTATACTTACTTATGCAAATTCATTCAATTTCTAAAAGACAAAATTTAGCTGGATATGGACAAACACACAAAAAATGTGCAAAATATGCAAAATTTACAAATACATGTGAAAAAATGTATATAAAAAGTGTATACAAAATGTATATTTTTTATATAAAAATATATCTATATTGTGAACCTAAATACAAGAGACCACCTACACAGCCACATTGCACAATCCTAAATTACATAAAATTATATAATTTCCCAAGGTAAGAGGGGAAGGAATGGAAGGGGGGGAAAAAAAGCCTGGAGTCGGGCCATAGCCATTTGTAGAAGGGCATCCGAGCCTGCCAGGCTCAGTGGATTGGCGAGTGGTGATCTGCGGCACGCTGCAGAGCCTGGTGATTCACTGTCCATTGCAGAGCGGAGGGCTGGCATCTGGCTCCCTGAGGACATTTGGGTGGGCTCCTCCTCATCTTGTCCATAACTGCCAGGTTGTGCGCTGTCCTCTGCAGAACGGCTCTCTGGCGTCGGGCTCCTGGAGGACTCGTCGTCAACATCCTCATTGTTGTCCACAGCAGTCTTCTACCTCCTCGCCTCTGGCCAGAGCATCGGCCATTTCATTAGCTTTGCTCCTGGTGTTATCAGCCATTGTTGCAGACTTTGGTCACTGACACCTGATGCGCCCACACACCTTACTGTATATGCACTCTGACACTCTAGTGTTGGTCTAGTCTGAAGACCCCAGCAGCCACAGCTGCTACTGGCAGTCTTTAGTGTCTGGGAGTATGGGTCTCACACTCACACGCACTATTATCTCGATCCCACCGCTTGCCACCAATATGTCACGATCGGGGGGGTAACAAGCGGGCATCACACCCCTCCTCTATACCTCCCGACCGACAGACAGAGCACGTGATGCGCTCTCTAGCGCCCCTCTTATAGTCAGGCCAATTATGGAATTGCCCGAAAATAAGCAAGGAGGCCGCTATTCTCCTATGCCGAGGATTGAAGGGTTCCCGGTGAGAGTGAGGTATATATTCCTCCTGACCTCAGCGGACGGAATATATGAAAACCACCTTTAATCTCACCGGCTGCCCCACAATGATCCTTGGCACAAACTCGCTGCCACCATCCGATTTACGGTAACAATTAAGCCGAACACACAGACGTGGGATTCAAGATCGAGATAACAGAACAGCCCAAGATTAATTATATAATTTAATCAGCCTAAGGCACACTAGAAACTACAATATATACAATAGGGAATCTACAGAATATACAGTTAGGTCAGAGTACATTTACAGGCAAGATATGGGTTACAAACAGGCATACAGTTCAAGCAGTTACCTTGTGCGTCTGGCCACAGGGGGGCGCTGATAGACCAGGTTTCCGGAACTCCCTCACAGGTCTTTCCCGACCAGACCCCCGAGCAAAGAACAAGCTAAAATGTCCGAACTGTGGTTATCAACCTGGCCGAATCCCTGTCCCCCTCCTACCTCTGTGACCTCACAGGGAACCACTGCCACTCCCCCGGCTTTGAGTCAGGATAAAATTCCCAAGGGATTATTAATCATAACTTTGCCTGGGAACATTGTAGGCGGACGCCAATGCTCTCATTTTGACAGTTATGAATTTAGCTGCAAAACGAGAGTACTCATGGCTTGTCTGCTAGTTCCCCACTGGCCGATATCACGCCTGGGGTACTTCCCAAGGTCCCACTCCCATAAAAAAGGTGTGCCAGCATCGTCCGCATGCGGAGACACCATTTTTATGGTTGCCGTATTTATCGGATGTACGTCTCGCGAGATATTAACCATATTTTACCGGAGTCGTTCTGTCTGGTGGCTTCAATGGCCTGGTAATGAGATAGGAACTCTTGTTACAGGGTCACAGCAGGGGGTCGTCCTGTGTCCTTTGTTCACAACTCATCTAATCTCCATATCACAGGAGATTGCCTCTGCTGTGTGAATGGGATGTGACACCTCTCCAGATGTTGGACATCTGAGAAGGAGAAGGGGGGGGGGGTGCTACCACGGAGTGATGAGAGCGATTATGACTGGAAATCATAATTCCTCTTCATATGCCAGGATTTACCTCACAGAAGGGTTTAAAGTTCATCAGCAATTTCTCAGTTTTCGAAAAAAAAATTACAAAACCATTTTTTTAGGGACCACATCACATTTGAAGTGACTTTGAGAGGACTAGGTGACAGAAAATACCCAAAAGTGACACCATTCTAAAAACTGCACCCCTCACATTGCTTAAAATTACATACAAAAAGTTTATAAATCCTTTAAGTGCTTCACAGGAACCAAAGCAATGTGGAAGGAAAAAATGATTTTTTTAAATTTTTTTTCAACACAAAAATGTTACTTAAAACATAAAAGTTTGCATTTTCACAAGGATATCAGGAAAAAATGCACCATAAAATGTATTGTGCAATTTCTCCTAAGTACCCCATATGTGGTGGACATCAATTGTTTGGGCGCACTGCAGGGCTCGGAAGGGAAGGAGCTTCATTAGAATTTTTGAAAGCAAAATTAGCTAAAACCATTAGCGGACACCATGTCGCGTTTGGAGAGTCCCTGATGTGCCTAAACTGTGGAGCTCCCCCACAAGTGACTACATTTTGGAAACTAGCAAACAAAAGGAGGAAAGGAGATGAAGCACGATTTGTTGCAAAATACATTTTATTCAATAAAAATCAAGTAGAAAAGTACTATAAGCAACATGTAATATATACAATAGGTCCTCGGTGAGTGTGGAAAGGGGGTAGTAGAAAAAAGGGGGGAAAAATGAGGTAAATAAAATTACCACACAGAACCAGCCACAATTATTATGCGTATAATAGATGTAATATTTGTGTTAAAATTTACACACCAGTATGGTACTGAATTAAATAAAGTGGCAAACTAAAGGGGGCACATACTGAGAGGATTATATATGTACCTGCAGTCTGGCATATGAAAAAATGTGCCCCACATGAGAGAACCAAAATGGTCTATACACAGAGTGTAAAATTCCCTGACACATGCACAGCCCTGCCACAAGAAACACACCGCAAGTGTGAAGTTGGAGTGAGACAAATAGAAGTAAGTGGTAAATGCCCAAGGCTAGGAAACTGTGCAGGTGAATGGAGAGCACTATGTAAATGACCAGAAAGGACTCATGCAATACCTCTACCTGGTGGTGTAGTGGGAGGCTGGTTCTGGTGGTAAGATAACCTCTTGACAGCTGTTTCGCAGCACGCTTTCTCAAAAGGAAGTGTGATGTATGCGGTGAGAAACCAGCTATATTGGGACCAAGGAAGTGAAAACAATCAATCCTGATTGCAGTTGATGTAGTGCGCGTGCGCTAGCAGCCGAGATCGGGCAGCAGCGAGGGACGGAAACACCGCTGCTTTGGAAACTAGACCTCTCAAGGAATTTATCTAGATGGTTGGTGAGCACCTGGAACAGGTGGGCTTCACAGAATTTTATAAGCTGTGAAAATGAAAAATGTAATTTTTAAACCACAAAAATGTTGCGTTAACGCCAAATTTTGCAAATAACCTAGAGTAATAGGAGATAGTGAACCATACAAATTATTGTGCAATTTCTCCTGACTAATGCAGGAAAGAAGAAGAAGGGAAAGAGTACCACATTGGAGTGCAGATTTAGTTGGAATGGTTTGTTTTGCCATGTCACATTGGTAGAGCCCCTGAAATGCCAAAACAGCAGAAATCTCCCACAGTGACCCCATTTTACAAACTGTACCCCTCAATGAATTCATTCAGAGGTGCAGTGTGCAAACAAATTTTATACTATTGGGCGGTAAACAAAAATAATTACATTTTTACAACTAAAATGTTGTGCTAACCCCAAATTTCCAATTTGCACATGGGGAATAGGTAAAAAATGTCCTATAATGTGTTACACAATTTCTCCTGAACATGACAATACCCCACATGTCATTGTACAGTAGTGTTTGGCCGCACGACAGGTCGGTCTCAGAGAGGAAGGAGCACCATTTGATTTTTTGAAACACAGATTTTCCTAGAATAGTTTGTGGACACCATTTGCAGAGTCCCCATGTGCGAGAAAAGAAGAAATCCCCCTCAAGTGACCACATTTTGGAAATTTCACCCCTCTGGGAATTCATCTACAGGAGTAGTAATGATTTAGTCTCTAGGGTACGTGCCAGCGATCAGCACATGCCATGTTCTGGATGTGGAGTGTATTCACCTGCAGAGACACAAGTGCACTACTCAGGAGGCGGCAGCTGCCCATGCCCACGATCAGGGTTTGGGGCACTGTGGACTTTCGCTCTGTTTTCCCAGCTGGGAACACTCGCGTCTCTGCAGCATAAATTGACATACTGCATCTAGGGAAGCAGCTCCACAGGTCAGTTTACGAAGTATAGAAAAGAAGTACAGTGGGCATTGGATTTATATCAGTCCATCCACTGTGCTTGTACCGCACAATGCAGTGGTTTGGACACAGCAAAAATACGGAGCATCCAATATGCTGCTATTCCTTATTGTGGGCAAGCACCCTTAAAGGTAATCCCGATGCAAGCACTTAGCGTAGAGCACAGGATAAATATGAGCCGTGCCGTACTGCGTTCTTTTAAAGACAGAATGAACAAATCAACAACAGTTGAACTATTGGCTTTCTTTATTTATTTTTTACACCATTCGCCATGTAGTATAGGTGATTAGGTGGCTGTATTCCTCTGGTACTAAAAAACGCTTTTTACAAAATAAAGTTTTTTTGCATCACCAGATTTTGAAGGCTATAGTTTTTTTTTTATTCTGACATGTGAGGACTTTTTTTGTGGGATAAGTTGGAGTTTTTATTGATACCATTTTTGGCCATAATTTTTGATCGCTTTCTATTCCACTTTTTGTGAGGCAGAATCAAGAAGAAACAGCAACTCAGGAATAGGGGGTTTTTTAACGTTGTTTACAGTGCTGTAAAAGTGATAAGATAGATTTATTCTCCAGGTCAGTATTATTACAGAGATACCATATTTATACAAGTTTTTTTGTTTTGCTGCTTTTATACCATAAAAACTATTTTGCACGGAAAAAATCAGTTTTTGCATTGCTGTATTTTGACAGCTATAACATTTTTATTTGTTGGCTGATAAAACTGTATGGTGGCTTGTTTTTTTGCGGGTGAAATGATGTTTTCATCTGTACCAGTTTTATTTATATATAACTTTTTGATCACATTTTATTCCACTTTTTTGTCAGCTATATGTTAAAAAGACATTGTTTTTGCTATGTTTTTTTTTTTTTTATCGTGTACACTGAAGGGGTTAGCTCGGGTTGTTATGGACGTGGCAATACCAAATATGTGTACTTATTTGTTTATTTTATTTTTTTACACAAATTTAATTGGACTATTTTTATTATTTTTCTTCTTTATTTTCAGATTTTTTTTAAATAACGTGTTTTTCCAAAAATAAGACCTCCATCAAAAATAAGCCCTAGCAGGGATTTTCAGCATTTTCGGAGCAAAGTTTAAATATAAGCCCTCCCCTGAAAGAAGGGAATTTTGTTACTTACCGTAAATTCCTTTTCTTCTAGCTCTTATTGGGAGACCCAGACGATTGGGGTATAGCTACTGCCTCCGGAGGCCACACAAAGCACTACACCAAAAAGTGCAAGGCCCCTCCCCTTCTGGCTATACCCCCCCGTGGTATCACGGGTTCTCCAGTTTTAGTGCCAAAGCAAGAAGGAGGAAAGCCAATAACTGGTTTAAACAAATTAACTCCGAGTAACATCGGAGAACTGAAAAACCGTTCAACATGAACAACATGTGTACCCGCAAACAACAAAAAAATCCCGAAGGACAACAGGGCGGGTGCTGGGTCTCCCAATAAGAGCTAGAAGAAAAGGAATTTACGGTAAGTAACAAAATTCCCTTCTTCTTCAGCGCTCTATTGGGAGACCCAGACGATTGGGACGTCCAAAAGCTGTCCCTGGGTGGGTAAAGAAATACCTCATGTTAGAGCTGCAAAACAGCCCTCCCCTACGGGGGTGTCACTGCCGCCTGCAGGACTCTTCTACCTAAGCTGGCATCCGCCGAAGCATAGGTATGCACCTGATAATGCTTGGTGAAAGTGTGCAGACTCGACCAGGTAGCTGCCTGGCACACTTGTTGAGCCGAAGCCTGGTGTCGTAATGCCCAGGACGCACCCACGGCTCTGGTTGAGTGGGCTTTTAGCCCTGAAGGAACCGGAAGCCCCGCAGAACGGTAGGCCTCTAGAATTGGTTCTTTGATCCATCGAGCCAGGGTGGCTTTAGAAGCCTGCAACCCCTTGCGCGGACCAGCGACAAGGACAAAAAGTGCATCGGAACGGCGCATGGGCGCCGTGCGGGAAATGTAGATTCTGAGTGCTCTCACCAGATCCAGCAAACGTAAGTCCTTTTCATACCGGTGAACCGGATGAGGACAAAAGGAAGGCAAGGATATATCCTGATTAAGATGAAACGAGGAGACGACCTTAGGGAGAAACTCCGGAATGGGGCGCAGCACTACCTTGTCCTGGTGGAACACCAGGAAGGGAGCCTTGGATGACAGAGCTGCCAGCTCCGACACTCGCCGAAGCGATGTGATCGCAACAAGAAACGCCACTTTCTGTGACAGGCGAGAAAAGGAAACTTCCTTCAGAGGCTCGAAAGGCGGCTTCTGGAGAGCAACTAGTACCCTGTTCAGATCCCATGGATCTAACGGCCGCCTGTACGGGGGCACAATATGACAGACCCCCTGCAGGAACGTGCGCACCTTAGGAAGACGTGCTAGACGCTTCTGAAAAAACACGGATAGTGCCGATACTTGCCCTTTAAGGGAGCTGAGCGACAAGCCCTTTTCTAACCCCGATTGCAGGAAAGAAAGAAAAGTGGGCAATGCAAATGGCCAGGGAGACACTCCCTGAGCGGAACACCAGGATAAGAAAATCTTCCACGTTCTGTGGTAGATCTTAGCAGACGTCGACTTTCTAGCCTGTCTCATTGTGGCTACAACTCCTTGGGATAATCCTGCAGACGCTAGGATCCAGGACTCAATGGCCACACAGTCAGGTTCAGGGCCGCAGAATTCTGATGGAAAAACGGCCCTTGGGACAGTAAGTCTGGTCGGTCTGGAAGTGACCACGGTCGGCCGACCGTGAGATGCCACAGATCCGGATACCACGATCTCCTCGGCCAGTCTGGGGCGACGAGTATGACGCGGCTGCAATCGGATCTGATCTTGCGTAAGACTCTGGGCAAGAGTGCCAGAGGCGGGAATACGTATGGGAGCCGGAACTGCGACCAATCTTGTACTAAGGCGTCTGCCGCCAGAGCTCTTTGATCGCGCGACCTCGCCATAAATGCCGGGACCTTGTTGTTGTGCCGGGACGCCATTAGGTCGACGTCCGGCACTCCCCAGCGGCGACAGATTTCCTGAAACGCGTCCGGGTGAAGGGACCATTCCCCTGCGTCCATGCCCTGGCGACTGAGGAAGTCTGCTTCCCAGTTTTCGACGCCTGGGATGTGAACCGCGGATATGGTGGATGCTGTGTCTTCCACCCACATTAGAATGCGCCGGACTTCTTGGAAGGCTTGCCGACTGCGCGTCCCTCCTTGGTGGTTGATGTATGCCACCGCTGTGGAGTTGTCCGACTGGATTCGGATCTGCTTTCCTTCCAGCCACTGTTGGAAGGCTAGTAGGGCAAGATACACTGCCCTGATTTCCAGAACATTGATCTGAAGGGTGGACTCCTGCGGAGTCCACGTTCCCTGAGTCCTGTGGTGGAGAAAAACTGCTCCCCACCCTGACAGACTCGCATCTGTCGTGACCACTGCCCAGGATGGGGGCAGGAAGGATCTTCCCTGAGACAATGAGGTGGGAAGGAGCCACCATTATAGCGAGTCCTTGGCCGTCTAGCATTCAGGCTGAGTTGGCATGTCTCTTGAGAGGGTGCCTTGACCAGTAGATCGTCTAGGTAAGGGATCACCGAGTGTCCCTGAGAGTGCAAGACTGCTACCACTGCCGCCATGACCTTGGTGAAGACCCGTGGGGCTGTCGCCAGACCGAATGGCAGAGCTACGAACTGAAGATGGTCGTCTCCTATCACAAAACGTAGAAAACGTTGATGTTCTGTAGCAATTGGCACGTGGAGATAAGCATCTTTGATGTCTATTGAGGCAAGGAAGTCTCCTCGAGACATTGAGGCAATGACAGATCGTAGGGTTTCCATCCGGAACCGCCTGGCGTGCACATGTTTGTTGAGCAGTTTTAGGTCCAGAACAGGACGGAATGAGCCGTCCTTTTTTGGAACCACAAAGAGATTGGAGTAAAACCCTCGACCCTGTTCCTGAGGAGGGACAGGGATCACTACTCCTTCCGCTCTTTGGGAGTCCACCGCCTGCCGCAGAGCATCTGCTCGGTCTGGATGTGGGGAGGTTCTGAAGAATCGGGCTGGAGGACGAGAACTGAACTCGATTCTGTACCCGCGAGACAAAATGTCTGTCACCCACCGGTCCTTGACCTGTGACAGCCAAATGTCGCAAAAGCGGGAGAGCCTGCCCCCGACCGGAGATTCGGCGGGAGGGGGCTGGAAGTCATGAGGTAGCCGCTTTGGAAGCGGTTCCTCCATTTGCTTTCTTGGGGCGTGCGTGAGCCCGCCAGGAATCTGAGTTTCTTTGCGTCCTCTGAGACCCTTTGGACGAGGTAAATGGTGTCTTGCCCGAACCTCGAAAGGACTGAAACCTCTGCTGCCACTTTTTCTGCTGAGGTTTGCTTGTTCTGGGCTGGGGTAAAGAAGAGTCTTTACCCTTGGACTGCTTAATGATGTCAGCCAATGGCTCGCCAAACAGTCTATCTCTAGATAAAGGCAAGCTGGTTAAACATTTTTTGGAACCAGCATCTGCCTTCCAGTCCCTTAACCACAAGGCTCTGCGCAAAACTACCGAATTGGCGGACGCCATTGAGGTGCGGCTGGTAGATTCTAGGACCGCATTGATAGCGTAAGACGCAAACGCAGACATCTGCGAGGTAAGGGACGCCACTTGTGGCACTGCTGGATGTATGATAGCATCCACTTTTGCTAAACCAGCTGAAATAGCCTGGAGAGCCCATACGGCTGCGAATGCCGGAGCAAACGACGCGCCGATAGCTTCATAGACAGATTTTAACCAAAGGTCCATCTGTCTGTCATTGGCATCTTTAAGTGAAGCGCCATCCTCCACTGCAACTATGGATCTAGCTGCAAGTTTGGAAATCGGGGGGTCTACCTTTGGACACTGGGTCCAGCGCTTGACCACATCAGGGGGGAAAGGATAACGTGTATCCCTAGAACGTTTAGAGAAACGTCTTTCTGGGTGAGCGTC